>NC_054756.1:12066170-12366170 GCF_018143015.1 Lytechinus variegatus | reverse complement strand
TGGCCCCGCCCCAGCAACAGCTTGTGATGTTCTTGGTTGGGAATTTGATGGATCGAAGTTTTTCGCCTGGAAAGGAAGAAGAAAATTGTGGGAATTCCAAATTGGTAAATTCTAGTACGAATTTATTACAATGACACCTATCAGCACAATTGATCAATAGGTTTTTAAGCATGTTAAGCGGGAATCATTCAAACGAAATCCAGATTGTGAAGAAGGGTAATAGAATCAGGGCAAAACAATGGTTTAATTAATCTTACGAACTCGATTGGGAACTTCTATTGGCAAGCAAGAAGAAAATAGAAAAAAGCACTTCACAGTAGGCAAACAAAATCAACTGTTTAATAATTCAATTTATTTATTTCCAATTCAAGATAAAAACATTGTATACATAATATACAAACATACTAGGTAATATCTTTGGTGGTAGTATCATAAAAAATCGCTTGTTGGAAATGATCCTCCAAAATTATGTACACAACAAATAATAAATAAACTAAAGATTTTAAGAAAAAGAATTATTTGTTCATCATAGGCTTTGCCCGTAAGTAATTTAATGTATTGTATGTATTATTGAATACATTGGTCTTTGTAAGTCTCTGGGCCCTTGAGGAAATCAGTTTACATAACTGAATATGCCACCTCGATTAGAGAAATAATGAAATAATAATTGAATTGTAATCATGATAATAATAAGAATACTACGATTAATAATGATATTGATATAGCATTTTTAATAACATTATATAGTTACCTATTCAATGGCGCTTTGTATAATTACCCCGACTATACCATCTCCAGCTGCTGAAGGCGCTTGGAGCATTCAAGGAATAAATTCTACCGGGTACCTATTCACCTCACGTAGGTTGGGTGCAGCACAATGTGGATAATTTTTTTGCCGGAGAAATGGACGCCATGGGTTGCATAACAAGTAAATGAATAAATTAATGAATAAATAAATAAATAAACAAATAAACAAATAAATAAATAAACAAATGTATAAATAAATAAATTAATTAATTAATAAATGAATGAATAAATAAATATTTTTAAGAAGCTCATTCTCATCAATCTACTTACCTGTTTCGGGGTTATATCTGTTAACAGCCCATCCATCAAACAAGGCCACCCATAGCATACCCTCATCATCGATACACATACCATCCGGTATACCGTCTGACTGAGGAACGCTGATAACCTGTCGTCTGTTTGCTGTGAGGTTTCATGAGGAATTGTTAAAAAGTTACAGAAGAATAGGATAAATTCGGAAGAGCCCTGCAGATGACTTTACTCAGAAGCTGTCTTTACAACATACACTGTTAGAAAATTTATCCTTAAACTAAAAGAAGTTCCTGCAGCAGAGTCTCGAGAACACCTGTAATCTTACCAGATTACGTAATCTTACAGGAAATTGGTATTTGGTGTGTGTAATCTTACAAATTTCCTTAAATAAAACACTCTTTTCCCCTTTTTCTAACAGACCTGTTCTGTTAAAATGCAGAAAAATTCCTGTTTCATGAATTTAAAGAATGATTCTGGTATTGCTTTCTGCAAAATCTTCTTTTATTTTTCTGTAAAATCAGGGTTTTTTTAACAGTGTAGGCGCCTCAATTCTTCACTGGTTTTAATTCTCATTGTGAATAAACTCCTATTTGTCTCAAGAACCATTTATTTCATTTCATGATAATGTTATACCCATGTCACCCAACGTAAAATGTTTGTATATTAGGTGAATTAATGGAAATAATCTGAACAAAACTAAATTTCGAATGCTCAGGGGCATTTATCAATAGACCTGCTGTCTATGATTTCTTTATGAAACTTCTGTGGTTGATGGTATGCGTGTTCTCCTTATGGGACCTACTTAAAAAAATATTAAGATAAAGTACTGTACTTTGTTATTATAATAACAAACGAATGAGGCGAAAGTTTCAGGTACATGTAGGTAAATTGCCAAGAAAAAGCGTGAGCGAGCGAATCAAACCGAATGAGCAAAAAAAGACCCCAACCCTTTTGAACATAATTTTCGTAACGTGATAATTTCACTCTCATATATTTTTTCTTGCCGAGTCGGACTAACCAAAGAGTTTAAGAAATGATCTTTGTCCTGAGTCGAAATACGGGTGGACATCTATTAAAAGCCTTCAGTAGCAACCTAAACATAATGTTAGTGAAAACTTTGTCTGCTCATTGAAGTCACCTCTTTATAATTAGAAAAAAAAATCATAACCCAGTTCATCTTTCTTGTTCAGTTTCCCTTTTATTCTTTCGTGTACAAAGGCAGGCGACCTATTGCGTTTAATAAAAATGATGCGTTTTAATATGCCCAGTAAGGCGCTGCATCGTACACACCCATATCCAGATCTAGACAAACGTTTGACATGTTTGACTTTTATCATTAACGATTTCGTTATTGTTTGTAAGAGAATATGGGATAATTCGTACCAATTTCACCGGTTTCGATGTTATAATCAAAAGCATCCACGCCGTAGGTCAGCGAATCGATGTAGTACATAGTTTTCTGATCATTTGTCCACGCCATGCCATTTGATATGTCAACCTGCAATTTATGGATGAATAGAAAAATGTTACACTGACAAAATGTAGATAAGCTTTGAGTCATTACTAACAGGCAATGCATTTATAATGACCTTTTCCTCTAATTCACCCTTGCTACCCTGGTAGTATAACAAATGGATTCGGACATTTTGAAAGTGCCATCCCCTCGTGTTTTTTTTTTCAAATAAAAGCATGAAAACATTAGTTGTTTTTGTAAAACACGAGAAAATTGAACGAAAAATTTATCGCCTGTAGATATACAGAACGCGTTGTAATATATGTTTCTTTTTGTGGTAACTCCCGTAGGAACTCGGCAGGACAGCATTTTGCTGGTAAACGCCAAGCTGGTATATAATCAATTACCTATGACACATTTTACGTCTAGGTTACTCAGTCATAGTGGCTGACATTATAGACGACAGATATCACTCTCTGGCCTTTTCATCAAAGTGGAGACAATGGCAGAGTTGGGATTCGAACTCACAACCTTGCGATTATGAGTCCAATGCTCTAAATACTGGACCACACGACCCTTTTTTCTCAAATCTTGCACTACTTATACCATGGTCACATTTGTTCTACGGCGGCCGTACGGCGAGTCGAAAACAGTCGTTTTATCAATTTTGATTCAAACCACCTATATGTAGTTGGACAAAAAATGTTAAAACGGCTGTATTCGACTCGCCGTACGGCCACCGTAGAACAAATGTGACCATTGCATTAATGGCACAATTATTGCAATCAACAAACTATTTTACGTCAAATCAACTCTACAATTACCCCCCCCCCCCCCAAATAAATACAGGGGTAAACCTACGCACATTCTGCACAAGCTCTCGGACCGTTTTGTCGGGACTCAAACAAAAGAGGGAGCCCTGTCCTTTTTTGGTTTCTTCCGAGCTTGTCGACGGATCTTGGACAGCCATTGTTCCTTTAAGTAAGGGAAAAGCAGGCGAGAAAGAGGGAGAACGGATCAAATTTCAA
The DNA here is from genome assembly GCF_018143015.1 of Lytechinus variegatus. Taxonomy (NCBI): domain Eukaryota; kingdom Metazoa; phylum Echinodermata; class Echinoidea; order Temnopleuroida; family Toxopneustidae; genus Lytechinus; species Lytechinus variegatus. Next base: position 12,362,630 of record NC_054756.1, on the reverse strand, counting down.
ATGAAGGGAAATGGGTCGAAATAATCGTCATTGTCATAAATATCAAAACCCCTATTCTGTGTTACCCTTATTCAAATTCAAGCTTCTTTTATGTTAAAATAAAATTTTAATAATCCACCATCACCACCACTCCTAACAGGCTCCTATACATAGAGATATATGCGTTATTAGTATACATCTCTATGCACCTATACTACTAATGTTGTCGGCGCAGGTAAGACCATAACCTTATGACACTGTCATGAAATCATTTTCTTGTGGCGCTTCGCGCTAGCATAAAATGTTGAGATAAATAAAGTGACCATCATGTTCAAGGTTAGATTAAGTGCTTAGAATGTCCAACCGTGGTTACAAAAAGTGCTATGACTGTGGAGTATCCGGTCGAAAATTAAAAGAAATGTCAGCTCGCGCTTCGCGCACGCATAAAATGTTGAGATAGATACCATCCTATTTTTGATTGATAAAAGTGCTTTTAGTTTTTCCAAATTTGAGGTCAGAAAAGCAAAAATTTTCAGCTCGTGTTTCGCGTTGCATCAATTATGTTTAGATATACCAATCATGTTCACGGTTGCAAAAAAGCGCTTACAATGTCCAATCGGGTGACATATAGATGAAATCCCCCCCCCCCCCTGTTGGCGAAAGCTGGATCCGCCCCTGGTAAAGAAATTACAGCTCCCGCACACCAAATAGTTATAGAAGGGGCTACCACCTGACCACTCCTATCGAAAGTTAAACTAAATAAAAAACCCAAAATGTTTAAAATTCTATGCTTTTTGGTCGCATTTATTCCTTTCAAAAAGTTGCATTACAACACATTCATGGATATCATTTTTCATTAACACATTTTATAAAAAGTGTTCATCGATTGCTCTTTTTCACGTGACAATGAAATAAGATAATTCCACTTGCACTTAAGGTACCTATGACTGCATGGCGGGTGGGGGCGCCATTTTCCGATAAGTTCAGAGGGGCGCCAGAATTTTGTTGGGCCCTCCGGGGTGCAAAATCATGGATACGCGCCTGGAATGCCTTTTAACTCAAATAATTTCTATTAGAAATAATGATAATACTAACTGTTGTTTTTATATTAAGCTCAATCTTATCGTTATCATATGATTCTGTAAAATGTGACAAAGTCCATACTTTTCTTCGGAAGTGTCTGCTTAAACAACTAGCATTGAGTGCTTTAAGTTGCACTTTGATGTCTGATGATATTTTTTTCTAATTCTTCTGGCTGTACCAATTCTAGCTGAAGAAATGGATAGATTAATAATTTATCAAATTAAGGGCTCAAATATTTACCTAACCAGAATCTTCCTGCTGGATCGCACTTGCAGTCATTGAATCTGGTTCCCTTTTTTAGATCTATTTCACAAAATGTTTCGAATTTCCCGGCATCCCAGTTGATGTAGCCCACCTCTCGTCCAACACATGCCATAGTTCTTCCACTGGTTGTGGTCACAACCGCCCCTACGGCATCATCTGGATGAATCGGGTGTAAAATTGTATTATCATCTGATCATGATTATTTATGGGGGAATATTCAAAATGATCAATCAAGCAACAATATACTATTTGCGTAATGTGCCAAAATGTGGAGGGAGTAAGATATTGCGTATTGCGTAGAATTTATAAAAAGATGCGAGCGAGCCAAATTTTAACAATTCATTACACAAAAACATATATTTTTTTCTTGGTCGCAATTTTTTTAGAGGGAAGACCCCCCCCCCCCCCCCCATCTAACCCACTGCAACATACAGTTCTTATGGAAACACCCAATAATTATGCGTGTAATGTTTCATATTTCATATGAATAAAAATGGACAAGAGCTATTCTGAAATGCACATGTAGTTATAGCGCCATTTATCTAGATATAACCCCCTCTAATTTTTTCTCGAACAAGAAAATCACAGGAAAGAGAGAAGGGTGAAATGCTGGATTTTTGTAGAATAAAAATGTCGACGTTTTTGCTTTCTCGCTTCGCTCGCAACATTTTATAAATTTTGCTTGATACACCATATCTGGCTTCCTCAACATTTTTGGTTCAGAACGCCACTGCATAGGTAAAGTCAATGATAGACCCTCAAACTCAATATGATTTATTAATTTATGACACATGTCTTTGTATATCTCGAGTGAAACTACAACTTTAGACCAAAGTTTACACCCGAGTTCAGAAAGCGGGTGTCATAGTGTTTATGGATATGAATTATCATTATCGAATATTCGACCTTTGCCTTCCGATACGATCTAACCTTAAAAAGTGTATCTCGGTACCCCATTATGAATTTCAAGTGATCATCTGATATGTCCAAGTCCAATGTTGCAACACTATAGGCATATTATAGGCGGCACCATTGTATGTTGAAAAAGAAGGAAGATTATTATTTAAGAATAGCTACTCAAGAATACTTGAACAATATCAATGGCAAGTATATTTTCTGATTATGGTCCATTTCTGGGCTTACCATGGAAAATATTCATACTTTTCCAATAGCTTTACTAAAATAATTAGTATACGACAATGGGATCATTGGTCCCTTTTATTATGACTAAAACATACTTACGGACTTCGACTTTTTTAGCTTCCTTGGTCACCGTATTGTAAGAATGAACGAACTTGTTAAAAATATCAACATACAGAAGGGTGTTGGTGACATCATCCCAATGAGGACCTTCCAATAGGTATCCCGTATCCTTCTGAACAACCTCAACAGCCATGACGTCACAATGTCCACTGGTCCAAGTATGGATTGCCTATTCTGCGAGAACAAAACGAAATAAATGTCGTAGACTTGTGGTGTGACACAGGGTTCAATAGTTGGCCCATTTCCTTTCATATTACATTAAAAAACAATATTGAATGAAAAATGACTTTCATGGATCGTGTCATTTTCTTTTATGATACAATGACCCCCCCCCCCCCCCGCTAAAACATAAATGGTGTTAGATCTGAAGATTAAAAAAAACCTGATCGTGGATGCAAATTTCCAGGGGTGGTCCGGATAACCTGGGTGAATATACGGTTAAGAGGTGTTATGGGTAGCATGAGAGGATCCATGGTTCGGCTGTTCTAAGGCAAACCCGCTGACAGGTAGGGGCCTACAGAAACCGGCCTTGTCGTTAGAAACGTTTTCAAAGAAGAAAAGAAGGGAATGAGCAATTAAGGAGACATACAGACGGGGCTTCAGGTTCAACTGACATTACAAGTGTTCAATCTCTAGTCAAGTTGGATAAACTATAGGCCTTCCATTTCTTGCACAAAAGTCGGCCACTAAAACATGTAAAACTATTTTGTCCAATCCGACTGGACCCGCCCTTCCTTAACCTACCTTCGCGAATCAGAGTACATGCAATTGGGAGTTTGTTTCGAGGAGGCATGGGAGGGGTGGAGGCAAGAAAACGAGGAGAAATAGAATGAGTGTTTTAAATTTGCTACACTGTAAAAACTGTGGTGTTAAAACTGACACCAATTGGTGTTAATAGAGGACCACACCCTGAGGTGTTAAAATAACACCCTAGAGATTGATCATAACACCAAAGAGTGTAAATGTAGCAACCGTAGGTGTTGTAATAACACCTATAGGTGTAAAACTAACACCACCAATTTAGCACCGGTGTAAAATAACTGGTGTGGTCCTCTATGTACACCGGTTAGCACCACATTTTTTGCTGTGTATGGGAGGTCAACTAAGAAGTCGCTGGTGTAATTATTTTAACTAAGATCCGGTTTGTGATGGTGAGAGTAATTGATTATGACATTTTTCCTGCTACAATTGCTTCGGTCTTAATACATCAGAGGCCATATCTAGGGTTAGACACGAGGTATGATTGCAATAGAGTTTTGGTGCAGAATAATCTAACAAAAAGACTATGGTTTATTCAGTTTTGGAGGTTAAATTTTATGTTGTGGTTAACGTATAGATTTTCCATCGGAGCAGTTGGCGCAGGAGCAAATGTCAATTTAGTCATGCTAGTAATAACTTGTGAGTGGCAATGAGCATCACCAATGCAGTAACATTTAAATATGAAAATTGAAAAGCCAGTGACATTCTATATCTGTGTTTACTTACGGTACTTCGCTTGTGGATGTTGTTTCCTTTCAACCAGACTCTGGTTCAAATTATCGGCAAGAACGGGCTATTATGCAAATATAAACCCTCAATACAGCTGTAATGATTGAATATGTGTGGGGCATGTATACCTGCGCAAATCCCTCGCCTGGATATGGGTATTGTCAAACGCGAGCATGCATGGCGAGTTGCTAAAGATGATCAGATCGGGTGAATAAATCACGATATTGTAGGTCAAAGTCCCAACCCAAATCGGTTGCAATTGCAGTGTCGTATCTGCAAGCTACAAGGAGCTTTTAATAGTGCCTATATCATTTTGTTATGAACAGTGCACCAATGTTCAGCCATGTGTGTAGGCCTATTACTTGAAGGTCATTTAGTCATAGAATAAGAGTCCAGCGTGATAAGTAATAAGGCTAACTACAGAATGCATGAATTATGTTCATTTTTTTTTATCTACAAATGTTTGAATAGTTCACTACGTACGCGTCCTTGCTTCACCTCTTATAGGGAATATGAACCAGCAGGGATAGGCCACCTTTAGTCCCCAACTACTCGTATGTTTCTCTTCCTTTCTACTCACCCCCCCCCCTTTTTTTTGGGGGGGCGGCGATTGAAATAGCGTAAAGCCGGATGCCAAGCATACTTTTGAGCGAAGGTGTCATTTTTATCGTAAAATCTAAAAGAATGTCGAAAATCACACATTTTTATATTTTGACGGAAAATGTTTAAAATTTTTATCATATTTGGTATGCAATTTTTTTTATTTGGATTTTAAAAATATAAGTGTCATAAATGTACATTTCCAATTTGAATATTACACACACATTACATGTCACAGTGGAACATAACACCGCGATTTCCTCAAAGTAAAAGTTTGTGAAAAATATAAATAGTTTGAAGGGGTTTTTTTTACAAAACTTTTTACACAACAGTTATACGTACACCGTCATAATACATAGGTGGGTTTATGATGTCATGATCGTACATATATACCTTCTTATTTCTGTTACATGAAAATGATTTATTTGAAGGTTTCATACAATAACCAATAGGAAGGAGCGGAAAATAACCTTCTCTACATTTCAATTCCGTAGTCATGATGATGGATAAGCATTTTCCTAGATATATGCGAACACGCAGCTAAGAAATTTTGATATTCCGATCTGAAAAGTGGGAAATTTAACAGGAAAAAAAATTACACCTTTTCAATGATGAGAGCTCGAAGTGCAATGCTATTTGAAACTGTTTGATATTCCTATGTAGGACTATTCGTGGGAATTCATGAAGATGATATATATCTCATTAATTAATTGGCCCGATGAGAATGTTCTCTTTAAAGGACAAGTCCACCCCAACAAAAACTTGATTTGAATTAAAAGAGAAAAATTCAACAAGCAGAACACTGTAAATTTCATCAAAATCGGATGTAAAATAAGAAAGTTATGACATTTTAAGGTTTCGCTTCGTTTCACAAAACAGTTATATGCACATCTCGGTCGGTATGCAAATGAGGGAACTGATGACATCACTCACTCACTATTTATTTTGTATTTTATTATGAAATATGAAATATTTTGTTTTCTCGTCATTGTCATGTGAAATGAAGTTTCATTCCTCACTGAACGTGTGGAATTCCATTGTTTAACATTTTGTGCTTCAGGCAAGGAGGTCCTAATAATCAAATTCATAAAAATTGAAATATTGTATAATTCAAACAATAAAAAAATAAAAGAAATAGTGAGTGAGTGACATCATCGACTCTCTCATTTGGATGTAACTGGCTCGTTCATATAACTATTGTGTTGAAAATATGCGAAACTTTGAAATGTCATAACTTTCTTATTTTACATCCGATTTTGATGAAATTTTCAGCATTGTGCTTGTCTGATTTTTCTTTATTGAGTCAAATCAACATTTTTTGAGGTGGACTTGACCTTTAAATATAATGTTCAGGCCTGAAAATTGGACAATTTACATGTTTTAAGCACCTTTTATAATCCTAAACAGCGTAGAATGCGCGTGTTTATGAATATTTCAACATTAATACGCGCGCAAAACGCGAGTCGAAATGTGTTATAAACTAATATGAAAAGAATTTTTTAGTAGTTTTTAGAATGAATATAAAAGTATACATAAAATGCGAGCACGTAGAGCTATGAGTTTTGACAATTAGACTTGAAAAGGGATTTTTCAAATGGTTGACAGAATTCAGCTGCTACCACCAAATAAATCCGCCTATGTAGTCGTATAAGAACAATTTTCAACCCACTGCAAGAGAGAAGTTCATATAAGTATAATCAGACAAAGTTCGGTGTATCATTACATTTTATCCATTAAAAAAATATATAACTAAAATGTCTAGCGAATGGACTTTTCATTGCAGGAGACCGTTCAAAATTTGCAATTATGACGGCCATCTTTGAATTTTTATGGAAATGAATAACTTTTTAACAAAATACCACACAGCAAAAACTGTGGTGTTAACCGGTGTACATAGAGGACCACACCAGTTATTTTACACCGGTGTTAAATTGGTGGTGTTAGTTTTACACCTATAGGTGTTATTACAACACCTTTTGATGTTACATTTACACTCATTGGTGTTATGTTTAATCTCTAGGGTGTAATTTTAACACCTCAGGGTGTGGTCCTCTATTAACACCAATTGGTGTCAGTTTTGACACCGCAGTTTTTACAGTGCATGTATTATGGTCCACATACATTGCTCTAAAATGATAGTGTGCCTGTGACAAGAGATTTCTTTTGTCACCGAATTACTTCTTGGACTTGTTGGAATATCAATGCCTTGCTCTACCGTGTCTACTGCAATTACTTAATTGCAATTCTCAATCTAGGGAAAACTGAACAATTTCAACTCTTTGTTCTCATTGTAAGCTCACACTGACACCAATGGTGATATAATCATGATAATATTTCGCTGTGAACTTTTGAATTTTGGGTGCATTATACTGTTGTATTTATAGTTAAATTGGTTTTCACAATGATCTAGGAATTTGTTTATAACCATTTTCTGTTCTTCAGATTTTGAGTGTTGTCAATCATGAGCATACGGCCATAACAAGAAATATTTCTTTGCGTGCTGTTTTCAAAAACAGTACACTGCAAAAACTCCGATGTTGATTAAACACCAGCCCGAAATCTATATATTCCACTCCAGAGAAGTATTGAAACAACACCAGTTTGGAATCGAACAGATGCTGTTTTAATGATTGGCGTTGTATAAACACCTTGCTGGTGTTAGACCAAAACTAAACTGGTGTTGTTTAACACTTTTCTGGTGGGGACACATATAGATTCCGGGCTGGTGTTAAATCAACACCGTAGTTAAAACTACACCGCCGATGTTTAAAGCAGTTGATCATACCAAGCATTGTACACTACAGCGTGTCCCACAAAAATGTTTGTGGCACTTTAATTGAATATAATGCGAAGTTATTAAATCCTATTGTATATAATTTATGTAATCGTAAATTAGCAGTTTTTCATACAACTGCTTGAATTTCATGCGATGAATTTCCATTAAGCAAAAAGAGATGAGCCTTAATTCTTTCAGATTTCTTCAGAAAACCTCTCAATCCAAGTTTCGTTATTGTGTTTAATAATGTACGCACCCAATCACGTCTTCATTTCTTTTCTCCTTTTTTAGATTTTCGGCCCACAACTTGCCGGCCGATAATTCAATTTAAAAGGAAAATGAAGGTTTAAGAAGATTGGTATGACATCTTTAATCAAACATGGTTAATCAAACATGTTATTGACTTTGAACCAATGGGATGCGGTTACACTGTAAAAAATGAAGTGCTAATTTAGCACTTACAGTGCTTGTATAGTGACTGCACTACGAGTGCTGATTTTCTAGTTTAAATTTGAACTACAAAATCAGCACTCGTAGTGCAGTCACTATACAAGCACTGTTAGTGCTAAATTAGCACTTCATGTTTTACAGTGTAGTGACTTGCGATTGATTTTTAGTTGATTTTAATAAAATAAACAATAATATAGGATTTGTATAGCGCACGTATCCACCTTGCTAGTTGCTCAAGGCGCTCCTATTACCCCGGCTAAGATACTAGTAGTTCGATTCTGGTGCGCACAGCTTTTTGAGGAATTACTTCCTGTCGGTACCCATTTACCTCACCTGGGTCGAGTGAAGCACAGTGTGGATAAATTTCTTGCTGAAGGAAAACACGCCATGGCTAGGATTCCAATTCACGACCCTCTGTTTGAAAGGCGAGAGTCAGAACCAATAGACCACGACGCCCCCACGCGCAACTCTTCAAAACGCAACTCTTCCTGCAACAGGCCCCTATAGACTAGCATTATGCAATCGAGAACATTCTGTTAAATTATTCGATCCGAATAAAAAAATATCTGTTTAGTCACTGGTTCTTGAGCTCAGAATCTATCATGATCAGCTGATGGGGCCTATTGTCATGATTGTGCTGCATTATGCTCTCAGAGTCCCTATATAAGATTAGAGAACGAGAAAAAATACACGGGGGTTGGGCAGGGCCCTAGGAACGATATTTTGATTGGGGGCGCTGATATAAATTTTACAAGCAATCAACAACAAAAAAACTTTCACTGAAAAATGAAGGTCGTTTTAGTCCTGAGAAAGGAGGGAGGGGCACTTTGGTGTTACATTTATCATTTTCTCACACCTATAATAGAATCCCAGGGGGTGCTGCCAATGGAGAATAATACTTGCAGCAGCCCCAGCATCCCCGCTTCCCAGGGCCATACCCCCCCCCCCCCCCCCCGCTGAATAAGGTCATGTGTAGTTCTCGAAAGGATTGCATTGGGCTGAAAATATTTCGTTTTCAAAATAATCGGTACCAAAAATATTCTATAGTTTATTCTGTGTTTATTCAGTTTGAGTTTAGCGAAATTAGGCATCCTATTCAGGATGACGAAAATTGTCGAATAGATTTTCAATCTGAGCTTCGCTCTCCTTCAGAATGCGCACCTGGTAAACATTAACCCGTTTCGGATAACATAAAATGAGATATCTTCCATCTTATTTGAAAATTCTTTTGATATTTGTGATATTAGGACATTTATTATACATTCAATGGGTACGCATTTAAATCAAAGAATTTAACGTGTAAAAAAACTTCAATCTATTGACAGTTTTCACAAACTTTTATTTTGAGGAAATCGCGGATTAATGTTTCACTGTGCCATGCGTGTGTTGTGTAATGTTCTGATTTGAAATGTTTATCTATTAGACTTATAATTTTAAAATCTAAATAAAAAGGATCGCGTATCAAACGTGGCAAATTTTAACCTATTCCGTCAAATATTAAAAAAAAAATTACATCCTTTCACATTTCACGCTAAAATGACACTTTCGCTCAAGAGTGCGCTTGGCATCCGGCAGTACGATAATCTTGGGTATTTTAGCAAAGCTTTTAGCTGGGATGCCGAGCATTAACAAATTTTGTAGTTTAATCTTTATACAGCCTTTTTGACGTTTGGCCGGTCTACTATTTTTTTAATAATATTTTATTTTCTTCCTCTTTCATATTAATAAGTTTACAATCACGATTCATATAAATCAAGATTTTGTACATGTATACGGAACAAATAAATATGTTAATATCAGTGAGATTATAAATTTGCAGAATTATTACAAATGAAGTTAACTGCTCAATGTTTCTTCCATAGCAATGTGAAAGCAGAGGGGAAAAAACATATCAATCGACAAACAAAAAACAGACTTTGTAAAAGATGAATTTTTTTCCTGAACAGAATCGAAGTAATCTCTTTGCCCATAATTGTACAAGAAAAGAAAGAGAAAAGATTATTTGAAAAGTTAATTAGAGGAAGATTATTTGCCTAAAACGTCCATACCCCCTCATCTCTCTCCTCAGACACTCACACTATACTATCATGACTATGTAATAATCTAGAGAGACTGAATAGCGCCATCATAATTCAAATACTACGCAAAATAAATGTCTATTCATTGATTTTCACTCAAAGATCATAATGATTTATTGCTGCATATTTACAAGACATCCATACATTATCAATATATACAAACAGATGCATTTGTAGGATACTATAATATCAACTACATTGATATACTTTTAGGCACTTCAAAGGGGGAGCGAACTGACCAATAGTGTCTTCCATTGAATTTGTTTTCCATAGCTAGTTTTAAAATGCCTTTTAAGATAACTTTTTGTATTCAAGAGAGTAAATCCGCAGATTATTTTTTTTTGCAGAGAAACTTCAGTAGAAAAGAGGAAAAGTACTTGTTACTTGGTAAGTTACATGATCAGTGTAGTGATTAGTAAATAGTATGCTATCATTCAAGGGGTCTATATTACATGAATGCACTGCTGAAGACTGTTAATAATGTGCAACATTTAGCGCTTAATACAAATGTTTTTAAGCGCAGCATTACTCCGGCTTTAGCATGGCTACCCTGATCGGGCGCATCAATCATTCAAGGAATTCCTTCCTACTACACCTGGGTTGAGAGTGGCAAATGGAGATAAACGCCTTGCCAAAGGACGCTAGTGCTGCCACGGCTGCGGTGGGATTTGAACACGCGAGTTCCTGCGCAAATCGTTTCTGATATGCCTCAATATTTATTGTTTGTTATCTGCCATGCGTGATTGATTTGCTTAATAGCTGTTGGTATGAAATTCGAGATTGATTCCACTCTTGCCATTAGTATCAAATTTATAGTAAAAACATATTTGATTAATGTGAAACCTATCTCTGAAAACGGATTTCCCTTTTTTGTGGGGCGTACTGTATATATTTTGCGTTACCGTGGGTACTGTAATATATTGTCCTTATATATTCTGATAATATATTATGTTATCACATCTATTTACTATAACAAAGTTAATTTTCTCATACTTTATGCGACAGTGAAGAACAAAATTGAAATTACAAAGTAATTCTAAGCAATGCGTATTAATTCTTGATGCGTCTAATTATCATTAAATGGTTCACACTTGACCCCTTTGACCCCGAGGCCGGTGACCCGAAAGACAGATCCAGCCAATGGTTGTGTTCTCTTTTGTTCGTCGGTGAGGAAATGTTTGGCGCTGGTGACGTAGAGTTCATCCAGGTTGGGTCCTCCCCAGCAGCAGCTTGTAATGTTCGTGGTCGGGAAGCGGATCGTTTGCAACTTTTCACCTTGATTTTAAAAAAAAGAAAGAAAGTGGATTTCATGGTAATAAATAACAAAAAATATACCCCCCCCCCCTTCTAGTACTCAAGTAACCAACTAGTGTAGAACTGGGAACGATTTTTAAAGATGGTTGCTGGTTTTGACCAAAACAAATGACCAGCAAAAAAAAGTTTTCTACTCCAAAATGTAGGTGAAAAAATTGACAAGCAAATGAAGGGGGTTAAAGGTTTTTTAAGTCCATAATGAATGTGATTTGGGTTAAATTTTCCAGGGGATGGTCCCTATGGTAGATAACATACGCCGCACTCGCTTCCCAAGGTCAGATAGCCTAACTACTTCAATATTTATCGGGCAACAAAAGTGATCCACATTTTTTTTCTTTCTATCGTTTTTTTTAATATTTTTTTACCAAACTGAGGCCAAAGTAAGGTGCGATTGAATTTTGTAAGTAATATATCATTATTGTGTAATCTGGGAATAAAGGTTGTCATTAAAGTGATATTAAATATTACCTTAATAATGCAATAATAAATTCATTCAAATATAATTGATATTTACAATGATAAGAAATCTTTATCATCATCGAGGATGATCTATATTCATCAAAGAATTTGACAATTTTCAGAAGAGATAGAGGGGAATACATGTTTTAAGACATTTTATAAAATTCACTATAGCGGTTTTTATTGGATTTCTTGTTTTTCAAGGTTTTGATTGTATGATGTCATTACCTGTTTTGGGGTTGTATCTATTAATGACGTCACCATTGAAGAGTGCAACCCACAGCATATCCTCGCTATCGATACACATACCGTCAGGGAGGCCCTCTTCGTCAGGAACTTTCACAACTTGACGACGGTTACCTATAACAACAGGAGATGATATCAATGCGAGTCCCTCAATTATTTGATTTTTTAATCACTTTATTTGCAAATCTGCACATTAAAGGAATACAATACGCCCAGGACAATTGTCTTTATAACGAGAAAATGCAGGACAATAAAATCCAGTACGAAATATTAAACAAATCTTATAGAATACATTATCATGCTGTATTCTATTTTGTGGGAGTGTATTATTATTTTTAACGATAGAAATACATGATTTCGGTCAGAGGGCTGGTTTCATCGAAATTTGAAACAAAAATATTGTTTTGTAATAACCATCGATTACAATAATTAGATTGCCTACAAGATCACCTCAAATGTAATAACTCGTTATATGTTTTTAAGCCAAAGCCATGCCTTCAATCTCACAGACTGATGGGGAATCCGACAGCCGCTTCGGCCCGCTGGAAATGCACCTATACCACCCCCCCCCCCCCTCCCCACCTCTGAACAGACAATATACGTTTTCCGCTTATAGTTTAGGCCTGTCGAATATGCTGTATACGGATTCGTAGTAAACATGCTATACTCTCAAGTTAATAAGAATCATATAGAGACATTGTTTCAAGCTCGTGAATTTCAGAAAATATATCTTTAAAAGGTTTATGGTATTATGAATAAATTTGATAAAACTCTTACCAATTTCAGCTGTTTCGTTGTTATAGTCGAAAGCATCGACGCCATGTCTCAGTGTATCAATGTAGTACAAAGTTTTTCGGTCAGCAGTCCACGCCATGCCATTGGAAATGTCAATCTTTATAAATTAGAATGTTAAAGGAAACATCATTGATTTATTAAAATAATAAGAACAAAGAAATAAATTTTGTATAATGTGCACATTGGATGGTGATTGTGACGGAGGGGCAGATAGAAGTTCTCATCGTCAATCCAGGTTGATGAGGTGCCGTGGCCGAGTGGTCTAAGGCGCCTGGTAATACATGGAAAGTCCAGGGTTCGATTCCCGGCCATGGCACCTATACCCGTGAGCAAAGCATTTAATCTACAAAGCTCTTTTATCTTGCTTTCAAATAAGTGGAAATGCTATGTATCATTGGTAACTAGGTGTGCACTTGTTTTTTTTAAATAAAAAAAAAATAATAAGATAAAAGATAAAATACAAATTTTAAATAACTAGCTATGGGTACGTCGAATGAGAAAGGCTGGTCAGGACTTGCTTCAAAACCCCCAGACCTACAAGTTTATAGCCATCCCCCATCCAAAAGTAACTAAATAACATAAAGTAAACAGAACAAAGTAAAATCATATTCGAAAAAAATAAAACAACCAAACTAGAATAAAGACTTCGATTTCTTCCATTGTAAAAAGCTATCTCGTCTTGAAACATTTTGCTGACGATCTCCAGTTAAAACAGAGGAAGAAGAAATATTAGGCCTTGTGGTCATTAAGCCAGAATCACTGACGTATCTAGGAGTACAAGTGGAGATTCGTAACCAACACTGCTGAGATAGAGCAATGGATATTGAATAACTTTATTTCGAACTTACATTATCAACATGTTTGGTGACCCTCATGTTAGAATGAAGACAAAAGAGGGAGCCCTTTCCTTTCTCAACACCAGCCAATACTTCCTCTGCGCCCATTGTACCTGTGGCAAGGTCACAAAAATGATTATTGCATGAATAATTTCTCGTCAAAATGAATATAAATAACCTTTTACAAAAATTTTCCTTTTTTAATCAAAATGTTCAGCACTTAGTTGATCCCTCCTTTTGCTCAGATCTTCATAAAGTTTATGATGTACTTGTTTTTATGTAATACCGTATCAGGACAACTACCCCCTGGACAATCACCCCGGACTACTGCCCCCCCCTCGGACAACTATCCCCAGACAATTACCCCCTGACCCTGAGGACATTTGCCCCCCCCCCCGACAATTTTACCTCCGAGGACAATAATCCCGGATACCCCTAAGGGAATTTACCCCTAGACAATTACCCCCGAGGACAATTACCCCCTCCCTCCCCAGACAAAGGGAAGGGAGAGCACAAAGTCATATAACGACCGTACGTTTGATTAGATTGGTCTTAGTTCAAGCGTCATTTTATATAATTGTAGTTTCTTTTTTAAGCCATTCATGACAGTAGTTGTTCAGGGGAATTGAGATAAACTCTTCTTCTTAAAATTGGCAAGACCTGTATTTTTTTACCAAGTGTTCGATACGTTAAAGTAAACGAATTGTATATTCTTAATACTACCATAATTGGAAATTTGTATGGAAAGCCAATGTATTTGATTATGTCATATCGTTTACAATTTAGCAATTCTGATACTTAATTTCCTTCATTAAATTTCAATTGCTTTCACCCTAAATGGTAAAATTACAAGGTGCTCTTGTGTGTACATTAAGTTAGCTTTAAAGTTATCAAGCTTACTGTATTAAGTTATAAAGCCAATTGATTCATAATTCGTAGCTTTTGTTAGTTGAATTCTTTTAAGAAAGCATTCTCATACTTGTCAGTGTTGGTGTTGATGTTTGCTTAGCGGCTTTCAATATGTCTACCTATGAAGGTGTCTTTTTAATGGTTTATCTATTTGCCTCATTTTTCTTGAAATTAAACCAAAAATAAATACAAAATCAGATCAGTTCGAATTTAGCATTTGTGTAACCGTGTCATTTCATGAATCGTCCATTGTTCTATGAAAACTTGAAAATAAAAGGTAGTATGAAGGCCAGTTTACATATTTTCTGATGTATACAATGCGTAGCCCAGCGGGAGGTTTTGGGCGCAAGCCCGGGGCCCCCCTTTTTTCATGACTCAGAAGGCGCCGCTAAACAAAACAAAAGGGAAGAAAAGGGGGAAAGGAAAAAAAAGAGAGTGTGTGAGAGAGAGAGAAAGAAAAGGGGGAAGAGCAATATAAACTAAGACAAAGTCAAAAAGAAAAGTTATAAGACTAGATAAAGTAGAAAATATTTCAAAAATCTGTGCCATCTGTGAGACGATGGAGGGGGGGGGTAATTTTCCGAGGGTAAATGACCTCGGGATAATTATCGTCGGAAATAATTGTTGCATATACTGTAGAGCGCTTAGAGACTTCTGACAAAGTAAGTATTAAGCGCTATGTAAGCAAGTATAATTATTATAATTGTCCGGGGTAGTTGTCCGGGGGGGGGTAATTGTCCTATATAGAACCATGCATTGTTTTACTTCAGAAAGCGTCCCATCGACACCTCAAGATTAGAACCCCTATAAACATACATTTTTTTTTTATTTAGAAAAATCTAACTTGTGCATCGTAATTTTCAGATCATGCGTGAGTAAAGCAAGCTCATTACCTGCCCATAATCTACCGGCGGGGTCGCACTTTCCGTCGTTAAATCTCGTCGTCGGCTTGTCTTCGTCCACCATAGCAACGGTCTCGAAGTTACCCGTTCTCCAATCACAATAGCCCATCTTATGCTTGGCAGCGACCAGAGTCTTCCCGCTGCGAGTCGGGACAGAGGCCCCTACGCTCTCACCTGTAATATTGTTTAAGGTAAAAGATAAGTTTTTAAAACATGATAAATGAATAATGAAATCAACTTACATTTTAATTTAGTGTTAAGTGTGATTTTAAGACTCTCATCTTGATTATTGTGTTCATCACAACTTTCGTTGTCATTCTATTCTATATTGCCACGACCATCGTAACCATAATAGTGAGTTTGTGTATACAACAGTACTGTGACAAGCAGTTTACTAGTAGTTAGATTCTGCAATAATCATGATAATGTTAATAATTAGGTGTATTACTAAACTAATAAATCTTAACCATAAAAATATATATAATATAGTCACCAGCATCAGTACCAACAGTTGTAGTTATTTACACGCTCGGATCCAGGGCCGAAGGAATTACATTTTTCTTCTTTTTGTTTTTGTTTAGATTATCACGTTTTTCGGGAGACATTCTAATCTTTTTTATTCCTCGTCAATCTATCCGAGGGAGGGGGTGTCCAAAATTAATGACATTCATTTTCGACTGTACTAATTGCATTTTTTTTCTTATCAATCTTTTGGGGACAACCAGCCCCCCCCCTTCCCCTTAAAACCAATCCTGGATCTGCGGGTGATCAGCATCGGTAAAATCATCCTTGTTATCATAATCATTATTGCCATTGTCGTCGTCGTCGTCGTGCACACCAACGTTAAAGGACATGTCCACCCCAACAAAAAGTTGATTTGAAAAAAAATCAATAAAAATAATATTGGAAATTTCATTAAAATCGGATGCAAAATAAGAAAGTTATGCCATTTTAAAATTTTGCTTAATTTCACAAAACAGTTATATGCACCTCCTGGTCGGTATGCAATGAAAGGACTGATGACATCATCCACTCACTATTTTTTGATATATTATCTGAAATATGACATTTTTCTAATTTTCTTCTCATTATCAAACATGTCAAATGAAACAACGATTAATTCCTCCCTGAACATGAGGAATTAACATTGTTTAATACTATATGATTCAGTCAAGTTGGTCCTTATTGTTGAATCTGTAAACAATAAAATGTTATATAATTCAAACAATAAAAATCAAGAAATAGTGAGTGGGGGGCATCTTCGACTGTCTTATTTGCATGTAAATGTGTTGTGCATATCACTATTTTGTGAAAAAATAAGGTGAACTTAAAAATGTCATATAGCTTTCTTATTTTACATCCGATTTTGATTACATTTTCAACGTTATGCTAGTTTGATTTTTCTCTATTTATTCAAATCAACACTTTTTGGGGTGGACTTGAGCTTTAACAATAATAGCTCAATCATTATCCCCATTAATTTTGGTTTCCTTACCTATATCGACCTTCTCATCCTTCTGCGAGGCGACATCGTATCGATGGATGGCGTTCCCGAAGATATCGACGTAATAGAGTTTATTGTTGACGTCATCCCAGTGAGGGCCTTCTAGGAGATAGCCCATATCCTTGAGGTACACCTCGACCGTCATGGTGATGCACTTTGTTTCTAGATGGAAAGAAAAATCAAATATTGAATACAACGATATCAAGTGTTCTAGCATTCTGTTTGAATGACATGATGCAATATATGTGTACCTTAATTGCATCATTAACGAAGATACACTTTCGATATACAAGGACACATTTTTTGTAGCCAGTTGACTTTATTAATGTACAATGGCATCAAAACAAATAGAGCAGCATTGCCTTAAAACTTCTTTTTATCGAATTTAGAGGCAATGACCCGTATTCTGAACTTGGGTTTATAGATAGCAAATCATAACTCAGTACAGATTCAAATCTATCAACTCTGTTGTCACTCAAATCATTCATAACTTTCTGGGAATAATAAAATGAAATTGTTTTTTTTTTCTCTTCTTCATTAAAAAATGCGATAGAAGAAAAACATACGAATACAATGATAAACAGTATGTTAACATTTTGACTTCGCGCAGAGTAGAACGACGCGATACCCCTTTCATAAACCCAATTATGCGGCTAATAGCAGCATAATTTGGTTGTAAAATTGGAGGAGGACCAGAGTTATCCGCATTATTTTGATGCTGCTATTATCCGCATAATAGCAGCATCGGGACAAGATTTTGAGTTTATGAACGCATTTCCAAATAATGCGGATAATTGCCATGGTGCGGTCACAAGGTCACCCTTTTCCAACACAACCGCATCGGAGGGGGCGTGTCCAGTTATCATGACGATTATCCGCCTTTTTCAGGACGGGCGCTCTTAAAAATAATGCGGCTTATTTTCGGAGTTTGTGAACGCAATTTTTATTGAATTATCCGCATTACTCTTTTAGGCGGCTAATTGGAGGATGGGTTTATGAAAAGGTACTTCCGAATACGGGTCAATCATGTCAATGGGTGCAGTTTATCAATACAAGGTCATGGATGTCTCTGGTATGACTTATTCAAACGAAGCATTTCTTACTTCTCCTGTGTCAGAAGGAACACTAACGTATACCTAGAGGGAGGGGGGGGGCAGGGGGCAGACTGCCCCCTGACGAGTCACAACTGATGCAGGGGACGTACCCCTAATCCCCCTGACGAGTCACAACTGATCAGGGAACGTGCCCCCCCCCCCCCCCCTCGAGAAGCAAAATTATTAATTTGTAATGTAAAAATGCAATGGAAACAGACGTGTGCCCCCTCTTTTGAAGCTTTAAAAATTCTCTCCTTTTTTTTTGCTTGTCATTTTTTTTCTAGTGCGAAATCCTTCATATGTGGTTGAAGACCTTTTTTTTTGCTTGTCATTTTTTTTTCGCAGACGAAATATCCTCCAAAAGATTTGCCCCCCTTTTGGAAAATCCTGGGTACGCCGCTGAGAAGGAATATATATACGTTCTAGGAAATTTGGCATCCCATCCGAATCTAGGAATTTCATCAAAATTTGTCGCCCGACAAATTGTAGTAATTTCTTACAACTGAGATACAAAAATTACTATCGGATAATCACCTTCAAATATTATTCCTTTCATGAAACGCTCCCTCGGGGTGACGGCCGGTGGATTTTTTTTTCAAAGAAAGCTTTCAACGTTTGCGATATGTAGGCCTATTTTGCAAAATGTTCCACAAAATTCAAATTGAAATGGACGTAACATTCAACGGGGAACGCAAGAGCGTGGGCCTATTATAGCATGTACAGGGCTTTGTATGGTATTAAGTTACTTCCTCATAATAATCGAAACTTATACCTTTTATTGGAAGACACACATTTGTGTTCCACATTGATGTGTTTGTTGACGCAAACAGTTAAATTGAAAAAAATGGGACGTTGTGGCAAAGTCATAATATATATACCTCTAGTCAACCATGACAAAGTCATATTTATACCTCTAGTCAAATGCCTCTAAGTCAACCGAAAATTGTTTCACAAAAGGTTAAATCGATTTGACCGTACTTTGGTCATATTTCTATCTTTTGTCAACATGCGAGTTTCCCCCATTGGTGTTCCCTGAAACGTAGAAGGTGAAATCAACATGATACGATTATCATGGGTACTGGTAGTTGTTTTCATCCCGAGAAGTCTATCAAAAACTTGTCTCATTTTGTATCATCATGTCTCATATTGTCTTTTCGGGTAGATGGCAACAACAATCAATGTTCTCTAATCGGATGTATGTTTTTGTATCGTTTTGTTTGTGAGTGTATCCTATATCATTGTAAATGTGATTGATATCATGATTATTGTTGTACATACCGATTGTTTGATCAATAAAAAGTTTAAAAGAAAAAAAAATGTTCTCTAATCGATGGACTGAAGTGAATTTGACGAGTAATTGTCTTCTCTGTTTTCCCATTCACGTTAAACTTCATGCTCTTCCGGTGCGAATGTACATACTTCGTTAAGTAACTCTTAAACTTAAGAAAATACGACAGAGATCAAGGAGAAGAGAATAGATAATAATGACAAGATTGTCATCTTTTCTCTCTAACGTTTATTTCTCTTCTTTTTACGTACATTGCATTGGTCATTCCCACATCACTTTCATACACCAGATTTCAGCAGGTTTAGCAATTTAGTTTCAGAATTGCTTCATATGCCGAGGGGATATTGATATACGACGCAGTGTCGATTTGATACTCCTTTTTAATCAATTTTCTTCCTATAGTTTGGTTCACCAATTTTCTCCTCGAATCCTCATCCACCGGACCCCTCTGCATAGCGACAGCGCCACTCCCCTCTTCATCTAAGATTTCAATATGATAAGCCCATTGTGTTCATAACTTGATGATTAGCATTATTAATAATTGATAAATGAGTTTACTCATTATAATCATGATAAGAGATCATTCTTGAAGTTTCTTTGAATTTCCTGTATCCCCGGTTCAAAGTTTCAACATGATTAAGTAAAAAAAAGGTCCAAAATTCATTTGCCGCCCATACCCCCCCCCCTCTATCTCCTATCATCTCTATTTCCATTTCTTTATTCCTGATCTCCCTTTTCCTCTATTTTTCCAATCTCTCACCCCTTTTCTCCAATTTTGTTAGTAATCCTCCAATGATTAGTTCAGTGAGGTCAATTACGCCCTTACCATGCCTTTTATGATTTCATTACTCGACTTAAAAATAGAGAAAGAATGTTGAAATACTAAAAAAAAGGTATAAACCATTTGTGGAAGCTGCGGTGGGAAGATTTAAGCCTTACATGCAGAATGCACTCATTATAATCATACAACCCACTGGACGGTGTTCAGCTAAACATAAATGGGCTTTTAACAATCAACTCAAACATATCAAAATAATGTAGCCTGATATGAAACCTTGACTGGATGGCTTCGGTCATTGTCAGTGAATCATAGCAAAGTATTTTCAAACAGGAAAAAAATATATGCTTCTATAATATTTGACTGAATTATACTATACTCCTTATTGGGTATTGTAATTCGTGTTTGCTTGGTACTATTCATCCACTTTCATCTCACCCCCCCCCCCCCACTTACAGCTCGTATCTGAGCTCCCTTTGGCAGCCTTTATCACACCCCGAATATAGGGCCGCGGAATTAATATGAATTCCCCCCCCCAAAAAAAAAAAAAAAAAAAAACTTTCAAAATTGTATTCAAAGTAGTTCCCATACTCCTGTCGACAGTGTTATTAACTGAAAACCGTACTGGAATCATCCTATGCAAATGCAAATATTATAGTATCTGTAAAAAAATATGCATTTACTGATTAGAAATAAAATCGTTATTACTTGCAATAACATCAAGGTAATCTGGTTGTGAGCGGAATTAAGCGATTTATTTATCACAAGAAAGGAATAATGCTAAACCACATCTTGCATAATTATTATAGTAAAAACAAGCATGATCTTACCAATTATAGAAGGGAGAAGTGGGCAGACAACCGATCTCTAGCAGACGACGTTTTGCCTGATCAATACTCGACCTACGAGCGGGCGTGGGCAAACAACCGATCTCTAGCAGACGACGTTTTTGCCTGATCAGTACTCGACCTCCGAATGGACAATCGCTCCGTCTACTGAGGGCTTTATAAAGGCGAGCGTCTGCTCTTTCTCTTGACCAGAAATCATGTTCAAAGACGGAGATAGCGCCACCACTCGATGTAACTTGATTAGAAATCGTGCCATTTTTATCATCGAATTCGATGATTGCTACCCTTGGAATAAAAATAGGGAAAAGAAAAGAAATTCTAGCAGAAAGAAGATAAACAGCCCACCATGTCCTTCTGTTCAATAAAATATTTGCACAAAGGGGGCGTTTTGAACCGTATACTACATTTTGCTCTTTGCAGTTGAAAGGAAAGGTTGACAGTGTGGTGTAGGCTGCTTTTCAAATTTCAGCAAAATAAAGGTCTAAAACACCCATCTATGGTCTGATATAAAATCAGTCTCACGCCAGCTCTGGTTGTGTCCCCAAAATTATCAAATAAATCTATTGGCGACGGAAGTCAAAAAATTTATGCGGCGTCCACCTGAAATTTTGGGATGGAGAAAAAATTGACAAGCAAAAAAAAAGGTTCTCAACCAAAAATTTAGCTTCCGCCGTTTATGAATAAACGGCGGATATTCACAAAATAAGTTCCGTGCTAACGGTCTGAAGCCTCGTTGATGAGAAAAAAAATAACATTGTAAGAATGACTGTTTGAAAAGAATGAAAATCCCTAAACATGTTAGAAGAGGGCTACTATGTAATTTTTATTTGGGATGCATTTTAATGCTAACCAAATAATATAAACATAAAATGTGCAGATATCCGTTTTCAGTTGTAACTTATTGGATGAAAATTATATTAAGGCGTAATTATTATCCTTAAATCATTTAACCTTTTGAATATTTGCATTTTATTTTGCCTTTTTTGTTTAATGTAACAATAAAAAATTACTAGCAGGAGAACTACATTCTACCTGATTTGCTTTCGGGCTATGATATTGACCCCCTTCATTTTCATAATTATACATAACTTATTTTTTAAACGATTTCGATGTAGGCTTATAAATTATTTTGTGCAATACCAATCTGAATAATTATTTTGTTTTGCTTTTTGTTATTATTTATTTTGTTGAAGGGCATGGAATGATATTCCTGAATATTGAATTTGTAGGAACCACTGGCGGCGATCCCAGGGCGCCTTCGCCTCGAATTCGTACAGCAGGCTTTGGGGGAGGGTTACCTCCCCCCCCCCCCCCCCGAATAAGCAATATCATGAAAACGCCGAATTCATTCTTCTATCTAGCTCTGGACAAGGGAACAATAAGATGTGAACTAAAATTACCGATGAAAATAATTATAAGTCAAACTGCTATTGTAGATCTGGTTGGCTGGAACATTCCCAAACTAGTTGTGATAACACAGCAATATTGAAAATTATTAACCCAATCCTGAATATTTTGTGCAACCCTTACGATATAAGTTTCAGAAAGTGGTCTGAAAATACAGCCTAGAGAACTCAGATGTTAGTCTATTTTCAAAGATCCATTGACATTGTGTTGATTCATTTAATTCCATTCTCTGTTTTCATGTTCATCAGTTAAGATTAACAATTAAAACTCTAAACTTTCTACGATTTCCACTTTATCCTGATTTAGATGATCAGGGCTGACAACACAAGAAACAAAAATGAATGTGATTAATATAATTATCAAGGCATTCGGGGCATTTCATGCACTATAACTGTGGAATCTACCATCGAATTCGATTCGATTACTCGCTGTTATTTGTATGACACCCGTCGTGAACACGCACAACGCACCCCCCCCCCCTCCCCCACCCACACACACACGTTACAAATGCTAAAAACGGAGGAAACTCTGACTGAAATATTCATGAAAAACAACACATTAATTTTGCCTCCTATGTACATGTACATGTAAACGACCCGGATAGACGGCCGACACTCAAATCGCTGGATAAGTGGGTCTGCAAAATAGACTAACTTAAAATGTCCGTTGAGCGCCGAGGTTCCATTGTAATGTCCATGGACAATGCATACAGACGAGTTCCCCACGTGGGCGCGCGCTCGTAGAGCGAATCTATCGATTATTAACCACCAGCAGAATCATCTGCCGAAATAGCTCAGTTGGGAGAGCGTTAGACTGAAGATCTAAAGGTCCCTGGTTCGAAACCACCCGGAGAACTCGCATGAGTTCTGAACTGTCCCGGGTTTCGGCAGTCTTTTTTTTCCTTTTTTTAACAACATCATAATCATGACGAAAATCACACTTCTTTTTCAAGATTTCCCATTACATGAAAAACATGAGAAAATTATAGTTTACAGGGATATCGCACCCTTTCAATGAACATTAACATGATTAAATGCATGGGATTGCAGCCACCTCGCATTGCCATGATTGGCCGCCTAATGACAAAAGAAAGCAATTGACATTTCTCCCCCCCCCCCTTGATTTGGGATATTTCCTCTACATGATACTAAAGGAATTAGTGTCGCATAGTCCCAAACTTTCTCAGTTCCAAAAGCAAGTAACTCTTTATTTTTTCCACATAAAATATTCATCTATACGTCATTCATTCCACAGAATTGCTTCATTTTGTTAGTAAACGGAACAGAGAGATTCCATCGTTTTCTTTTTTTTCTCCTTGATGTTAATTTGTATTATGCAATATTGCCTTTTTTGTAATATGCATAGAGAATATTTGTGTCTTAATTCACTCTATTTTTAAAAAAGAAATCTGTGCATGTGGTTTCTCTATAGCTAGGACTGAATAAATCAAATTAAAAAACAAAAACCTGTATTATCTCAGTATAATAATGTGGAGCGTTGTGGCCCAGTGGATTAGTCTTCGGACTTTGAAACAGAGGGTCGTGGGTTCGAATCCCAGCCATGGCGTAATTTCCTTCAGCAAGAAACTGATCCACAATGTGCTGCACTCAACCCAGGTGAGGTAAATGGGTACCGGTAGGAAGTAATTCCTTAAGAGGCTGTGTGCGCTATGAACGCCTAGCTTAGCCGGGTAATATAGGATCGCCTTGAGCACCTAACAAGGTGGATATGTGCGCAATATAAATATCCTATATTATTATCTCTCTCCTAAACAGAGCACCAAGGGCGATTTTGAAAGAAGCGGGTGCTGGTTTTGGAAAATGAAAGTGACAAGCCCACCAAAAAAAAGTTATAGCTTAACAATGAAAGTGATTTTTGAAAAAAAAAATTTGATGACAAGCCAAAAAAAGGTTTTCGCTTCAAAATGAAGGTGATTTTGTTCATTTCTATTTTTAGCGTACTAACCTGAGGGGCATTTCATCAAATTTCATCCGACACATTGTCAGATTCGACATCTTTCCCTGATTTTGATTGGCTGAGAGGCAATGTTTCTATGGTAACTGTCGGATAAAATGAGATTTATATAACGGATATTCTTTTTACTACCCCCCCCCCTCGATTTCAGGGGGTAATACCAACCGTGTACACAGTAAAAAAATATACAACGCTGTTTACTATATATGAACCTTACAGTAATTGTTTAAACAGTTTAAACAAGTGTTTAAGTCTTAAGCAACAAAGTTTAATTTTCAATATCTAATCTTCAATGAATTAAACATGATTGTTTAAACGGTTAAACAAATACTGTAAGGTTGATATGGTAAACAGCGTTGTATAAAATCTTAAACAGCGTTTTTACTCTGTATAGCAACGCAGCACCCCCGCTTCCAAGGGTCATGCTCTTAAAGGACAAGTCCACCCCAACAAAAAAAATGATTTGAATAAAAAGAGAAAAATCCAACAAACAACACTGAAAATTTCATCAAAATCGGATGAAATTAAGAAAGTTATGACATTTTAAAGTTTTGCTTGATTTCATAAAACATTTATAATTTATGCACATCTTGATCGGTATGCAAATTAGGAGACTGATGACGTCATCCACTCACTATTTCTTTTGTATTTATTGTATGAAACATGAAATATTCTAATTTTCTCCCGATTGCCAAATGAAACAATGAGTTATTCCCCCTGCAACATGTGGAATAAGCATTGTTCAATACAATATTGTTCAGTCAAGTCGGTCCTTAATCTGTAAAAAATGAAATATTATATTATTCAAACAATAAAAAACAAAAGAAATAGTGAGTGAGGGACATCATCGACTGTCTCCTTTGCATGTCACTGAGTTGTGCATATCACTATTTTGTGAAAAATAAGTGGAACTTAAAAATGTCATAACCTTCTTATTTTACATCCGATTTTGATGAAATTTTCAACGATATGCTATTTTGATTATCTCTATTTATTCAATTCAACATTTTTCTTGGGTGGACTTGACCTTTAAGGGTTACATTTCGTAATTCCGAAGATTCTTTATTCCGAAGTTTCGGAATTCTATATGCTTTTGAAAGACTGGTCAATGGTCAATCGCGGGGTCAAACGTTTGTAGGTTTTTTTCGCATACATTCGTAATTCCGAAGCTTCGTAATTCCGAAGGTTCGGTTATTCCGAAGGTTCGTATTTCCGAAGGTTCGTAATTCCGAAGGTTCGTAATTCCGAAGGTTCGTCAATCCGAAAACGAAATAAGGTTCGTAATTCCGAAGGTTCGTTAATCCGAAAACGAAATAAGGTTCGTAATTCCGAAGGTTCGTTAATCCGAAAACAAAATAAGGTTCGTAATTCCGAAGGTTCGTTAATCCGAAAACGAAATAAGGTTCGTAATTCCGAAGGTTCGTTAATCCGAAAACGAAATAAGGTTCGTAATTCCGAAGGTTCGTTAATCCGAAAACGAAATAAGGTTCGTTAATCCGAAAACGAAATAAGGTTCGTTAATCCGAAAACGAAATAAGGTTCGTTAATCCGAAAATTAAATAAGGTTCGTATTTCCGAAAATGAAAATAATTCATTTTGGTAACAAAAACGATGTTGTCATTACAAGATTACACGATATTATGCAATGATAGTAATAACGATCGATGATACATGCGTGTGTTGGGCCAAAGCATGTATTTCATTAAGAATGGTGCCCTGATCAAGCATAGGCTAATTTCGATTTTATCTGAGCAATTGCTGCCTATAAGCAAATGGTTTAATTGAAGATGCAGGGGATCAAGTGTGTTGGAAGCGTGCGAGCAACCTCTAGATAATAGGATTTGTATTGGAGGGGATGTCATTTTTAATAACAGCTTCTGCTGGTAATAAAAATAATACTAATAATGATCCTTGTGAGATGTTGAAAGCGCGAATCGCAAGCTGAAACTAGTAGACATTTCATGTAACAAGACGTGAAGTGAGCATTCGGAGCCTTTTTTTGTAATCGTGAGAAAGATGTGTATCTTTCTAAAGAATTAATGCGAGGGCGAGCTGTAATTTGTTTATATACTGACCTGGGGCCCGTTGCATGAAACTTTTTACCTGAAAAAACTCAGGTTGTTTTTACAGGAGTTTTTGCCCTGTGCTAAAGTCAATGGCGGAAATCAGACTAACCTTAGTTTTCAGTTTTTACCAGAGTTTTCTCAGGTAAAAAGTTTTATGCAACAGGCTTCAGAAAGTAATCTTTTAAGGACTGCATTTAGTGACTCATGAATAGAATGTATATCTCACGAACTAAATAATGAGAGCGCGAACCGCAAGCTTAAAATTTGTGATATTCCAACCTGAAAACTGGACATTTCATACTTTTTTTTTGTAACCAGGAATAGAATGAGTTGCTCAATAAAAAATAATTGATTCGGGCGAAAAACGTGAGCCAAATTTTTCCGATTTTCCAACCTGGAAACTGGACATTCTACGTGTTCTAAGCATTCTTGTAAAAAAAATAATAATAGCTGGGAGAATAGTTTTCAGAACTGAAGTGGCTTCCCTGGGTAAATGATATCTATATCAATATTATCATTCTAGGCCCACATGAAATTTCCAAAAGTTTGAGCACGTGATTCGCTCGCAACATCTCACAAGGATGCCCTTTTAACAGTAATTGACCAAAAAGATGAATTGACATCTTCAGATTTGACTTTTTCCCCCAAACCGCTTGCTCTCTACGCTCGCAGAAATGAAACGTAAATATATAACTTTAGTGATCACTTAAAAATTGTGCTCAATTTAGTTACTACAAAACACACAACCTCTTTACACAGATGATAATCTAATGGTGAAAATATCCGTTTGCACCAAATTGCCCCTATTGGCCCCCCTTTTTTTTTGCTTTGCCCCCCCCCCCCAAAAAAAAAAAAACGTTCCGCCGCCATTGGTTAAAACACGCATCGTCTTCACGGCTAACTGCAAAAAGTTCTTAAAATGTCCCCTTTAGATCAGGTCAGAGCTTATATATTTAAAAATTCTGTTCGCGCTTCTTGCTAGCAGTTATTATCTAAATTTAGTTACATATAGGCATCTCGCTTTGAAGATCACAAACATATTGCCCATCATATTAACAAAAATATATAGCTCGCGCTCGCATTATTTAAAAAGGGTTTATCATGTTATTACATATTTACTTTATTTTATAAGGATAAAGCTAATTATTGACTGTTAGGACTACCCTTTCAAAGAAACAAAAAAAAATCAACTTTAAACTGCCGATCAAGGAAAATATGGCTAAAACAAATTGCCCCCCCCCCCTCTATTTGACGAAAGTTGGATCCGCCGGGAGGGAGGCAGGGGGCATCAAAAATGAAATAAAAATCAGGGGAATTAATATTTTCCAAAATGGGAAAGTTCCTTTTTCAAAAATAAATATGCCGTTTTTCATGTTTTTTCGAAATAAAATACTCTTTTTAAAGTATACAAGTTAAGTTTTCAGGCTGGAATATTGAAAATTTTCAGCTTGCGCTTCGCACTCTCATTCGATTGGTGAAATATGCATCCTAAAGAGGTCACTAAATGCTTTTTTAACAGGTTCCTTTTCTGGTCAGTATGTTTAAGCTTGCGTTTTGCGCTCGTGTTAATTCTTTAGTTAGATGCACATCTTTTTAATGACAGCAGAAATCTGCTCGGATTTTTAAAAACTAATTTTCATTTTTTATTTAAATAACCTAAAGTTTTAGCTTGTGATTCACGCTCGCAACACCTCGCAATAATGCCATTTTAAGAATAATTGACCACAAAAAACGTTATACAACTTCACCTTTGAATTTGTTTTACCAAGCCGCTCGCTCATTATATTCTCTCCCGAAAAATAAAGCCTAAATATACATTTTGCCATAATAAGAAGTCACTTCAAAAAAGTTTTTCTCTACTTAATCACTATCAAACACACAATGACTTCAAGCAGATGATAATCTTAAGGTGAAAATATCACCAAAGTGCCCATTTTGACGTATGAGTTTCATTTTTTGGCTTTACCCCCAACAAAAATTCGTTCGGCCGCCCTTGCCTTCCCATCCTCATATGATAATTGAATGGCAACAGTGTCCCCCGCCCCCTCCCCTTGCCTCTGACTCTGCTTTCCCGGTTTTCATTTTTCGGATTAACGAACCTTATTTTGTTTTCGGATTAACGAACCTTATTTTGTTTTCGGATTAACGAACCTTATTTTGTTTTCGGATTAACGAACCTTATTTTGTTTTCGGATTAACGAACCTTATTTCGTTTTCGGATTAACGAACCTTCGGAAAAACGAACCTTATTTTGCTTTCGGATTAACGAACCTTCGGAAAAACGAACCTTATTTCGTTTTCGGATCAACGAACCTTCGGAATAACGAACCTTTTTCCGTTTTCGGATTAACGAACCTTCGGAACAACGAACCTTATTTCGTTTTCGGATTAACGAGCCTTCGGAACAACGAACCTTATTTCGTTTTCGGATTATCGAACCTTCGGAATAACGAATCGTCGGAATTACGCCACAAATGTTCGGATTAACGAACCCTTTTTCGTTTTCGGATTAACGAACATCGAGGTATAGGCAATTTACGTGTTTCGGAATTACGAACCTTCGGAATAAAGAACCTTCGGAATTACGAAGCTTCGGAATTACGAAGTGTAACCGTTTTTTTGCCAAAGCTTGTTTCGGACGTGTCTATAGCTTTTTCCGGCGACAACTTGCGAAGGGGCCAAAATGTGTAAAAAAAATCCCGCGAAAAAAAAATTGTTTAGGGGGTGTTTGGAATTTGGTCATGCATTATGTACAGCAATACATTTCAGGACCCCGGATATTGTGTTGTTTAGTCCGAAACTTTATTATCCAGGAGGTTCGATAATCCGAAAATGAAATAAAGTTCGTTAATCCGAAAAATGAACTGTGGAGAAGCCGGAAAAACCGGAAAGGGTATATAAGCGTGGTGGAGGGAGGGGGGTGGGATAGGAACACCGTTTCATTCTCAATTGTTGGGGGGATGGGCAGGCAGGGGCGCGGCCGAACTTATTTTCGTGGGGGGGGGGCAAAGCCGAAAAGTGGCACTTATATAATGTAAAACTTAATTGCTTTCGGTGATATTTTAACCATGATATCATCTGTGTCATGTCGTTGTGTGTTTTGTAGTAATTTATGTTGAGCAAGTTTAAGCCTCTTTTAAAGTGATTTCCGATTATTATTACAGTACGTCCCAAAAGAAAATGAATTATGATATTTCATTTACACCATCATACAATTCAATTATTTCTCTATATTTTGATACCTAATAACACTTCACGCATTAATGAGCAAGACGGGTTAGAAATTTTATTGTCAAAATCAGGTTGCAGAGAAAAGTTGAAGAAGATTGGTGAGTGATATGACCAAGGGCGGAAATCTCTTCGCAAAGGTAGGGGGTGGGGACCAGGGATTGGAAAATTTGACAAGCAAAAAAAAAGTAATCACTAAAAAAATTCGTTAATTTCGACCAAAATAAATTTGACAAGCAAAAAAAAAAGGGTAATCACCCAAAATGTAAGGTCATCTCGTCCAAAGTACATGTTTTATTTCGATTTCGAATGATGTATTTCTTTAGGGGGACGTGTCCCCTCTCCCCTTGGATTTCCGACCATAGATACGACGACCGTGCTTGTACGATTGGCTCATGACATTAGCATTTATTTTGTATGCTTAAAGTTTTTCTCACTGATCCCTGAAATGAGAGTGGATTCAGATTCTTACATGAGTTTCTGCACAAATCACTTTTGACATGCCTCAATATTTATTGCTTGTAATTTGCAATCCGTGAACGGTTTGCTGAGATGTTGGTCCCATATCAAAGATGGGATTGCATTCTTACCATAAATATCAAATTTATAATGAACACATTTTAATAATTGTGAAATCTGTCTCTGAAAACAGGTTTCTTTTTTCGTGGGACACAATGTATAGTAAGGCTTTTTTACGCGGTTCTGATTTTTGTTTTAATCTGAAGTTCTAAAACTCGCCCTTTGGTCAATAATTTAGCCATTCTGTTAAAAGGGCATCCCGCGCAAGATGTTCCGAACGCTAATCACCAGCTCAAACTTTTGGACATTTCAATAAAAAATGAAAATTAAACATCCAGAGCAGTTATCATAATCATGAAAAACATGTAACCAAAGAATTAACGCGAGCACGAGACGCGAGCTGAAAATTTATATTTAACCAGAAAACTGAACATTTAAACATTTTTATAACCAGAAAAAGGGTAAGCAAAATTAAATGATTTTCTAACCTGGGCTCCGTAGCATAAATGTTAGCGATTATTAGCTAAATGAACTGGCCTATCAGGATCATCGTTGCATGTGCAATTTGCTCAATATACTGATTAGGAACCAATGAGAAATATTCTTTCATATCAGCGATTAATTGCTAGGCTTTGTGTTATGGGCCCCTGGAATGTATTTTTTTTTTATTTAAGAAAAGTATCAAATTTCGAAAAAGAGCACATTTCATTAAAAAAAAGGCATTTCCCTTGTGAAAAAAAGGGGATTTTTTACGATTTTTTTTTCATCATAACGAGCAGAAGTTGATAATGACACCCTCTCCGCTAAAAAAAAATCCCCCTATCTTGAGTTTATTCACATGTAACCAACACACAGTCCCGCATTCTTAATGTATTCGCTCGATATTGCTCAGAAACTGAAATAAAAATAAACGCCAATTCTTGATGAATACATGCTTTGAGCACAACATACACAAGTATAATCTTTTGTTGAAACTATTACTGCATACTATTGCATATCCTGTTAGTTTTAATTACAACACCATTTTTGTTCCGAAAAAAAAATACAATTTAATTTTCGGAAAACGCACCTTATTCCGTTTTCGGACTAACGAACCTTCGGATTAACGTACCTTATTTCGTTTTCGGACTAACGAACCTTCGGATTAACGTACCTTATTTCGTTTTCGGACTAACGAACCTTCGGATTAACGTACCTTATTTTGTTTTCGGACTAACGAACCTTCGGAATGACGAATCTGCTGAAGTAATGAAGAAAAATAAATGTCGTTTTCGGTCCGAAGAAATTTGACAAGACAAAAAAGGCGGGTCGCTACAAAAATTAGTTTGGTCCGAAAAATTTGAACAAGATAAAAAAAAGTTTCTACACAAAGTGCTGGTCATTTTCCATACATTTCTCCAAATTGACACATCTACCAGAATTCCAGGGGGTGCATCGTAGCACCCCCGCTTCCAAAAGCCATGGAAATGCAGGATTACATTTTTTTATAACTTATTTGTTATGACAGAATCTGCAGCGGGGAAAGATTTTGGACTCTATGAGCTTTTGAACACATTCCGAAAAATTAGGTCTATAGTAATGCAGTTTGAACACAGCAAAAACTGTGGTGTTATCCGGTGTACATAGAGGACCACACCAATTATTTTACACCGGTGTTAAATTGGTGGTGTTAGTTTTACACCTACAGGTGTAATTACAACACCTTTGGTTGTTACATTTACACTCTTTGGTGTTATGTTCAATCTCTAGGGTGTAATTTTAACACCTCAGGGTGTGGTCCTCTATTAACACCAATTGAAGTCAGTTTTAACACCACAGTTTTTACAGTGAAGCTGATTTTTATATTTCCGGTAATAACGATGAATTATAGCATAATTATATAACACCCCCAACATAATCATATAGCTCTGTTCCTCTCATTTTCAACCATTGTTGAAACCTGCCATGTTACTTATGAACAAAAATACTGTTTACCTTTCATCTGCCCGATAGCCCAGTTGGCATGGTTGGGAGAGCGTTAGACTAAAGATCTATAGGTCCCTGATTCGAAACCACCCGGAGAACTCGCACGTGTTCTGAACTGTCCCGGGTTTCGGCAGTCATTTTACTTGTTTGTTTAGGTCTTTTTCGTGGCCGTTGAAATTCCATTATAAACACAAAAAAATCGTATCATGTTTTAATTTGACAGCTAAATAGTTGCGCATGCTTCATGTTTTTAATATAAAAAAATGCATGCAGAAAGGGGATCATGAAATATAATTATTATTGATGGCTGATCAGCGTAAATCTAGATAACATGAGTTAATGAATAAGGTGAAGGGCTCCTTTGCAACGTTTTTTTTTTCTAACTGAACCGGACTACCCTCCAAATTCCTTTACCATTAACATATATTAAATGAATGATGAATAACAATACGTACATCCATAAATTAATTCATAACTTAACATATTATTAAATAAATAAATTAAATGTCGGTCATGTAGGTAGGATTCTCGTCAATCAGATAGAACGGTGTCATGGTATATATTTGCTTTGTGGTCTTTTTAATCTCATTCTCAAGCATCGCAGACACCGTCCTGTTATGAACGACCTGCAGAAGTACGTTTCCTCGTTCATCTGCCGAAATAGCTCAGTTGGGAGAGCGTTAGACTGAAGATCTAAAGGTCCCTGGTTCGAAACCGCCCGGAGAACTCGCATGAGTTCTGAACTGTCCCGGGTTTCGGCAGTGATTTTTTTTAAATATTTTTCTCCCTTCACAATACAATATTTCTTCTAATTTTCCATTTTATTTATACACACATTATGAATTATTGTGCATAAGATCTTGTTTCCGTTTTTGTCATTTTTATTCATTAAACTAGAAAATGAAAGTCACCATTGCTGCTCTAAAAAGTTGGGTTTTCGTTGATATATCCCGATCAATAGCTGAATAATTTGTAGTTTGGTATAAACCATTTCTCAAGTAAGTCAAGTGTATGTGACAGGAAAATATGGCACAGAGGCCTAATTTTTTTTATCGCTCTCTGATATGCAGTCATTAAATCTATAATAGTTAATTGTAAATGGCCAACTTCGAAATGAAAAGTACTTTACCGAGCGACGCTTTTCAATCATGCTCAAATGCAAAATTCAAATCGTATAACACTGAGAATTAATGGACCTGATGGATTTGCATACTTATTATGAACACGGAACGGGACCGCAACCTACTTTACATTGTTTTTAAACCTCTAGCAAAGACATATAGGCCTATTTCTAGTTTGCTCGATGGCTTTTAAGATAAGATAAAGCTTGAATCACTTTATAAAGATTAAAAGAAACTCGTGAAAGTGGAATATTACTTCGGCTATTATTCGTTTATTTTGTTGATTATTTGTATCCTTGACGATGAGCATATTTCATTCATAATATGCCTATATATATCATGGTAAGTCAAATCTGAAAAAAAAATCTTGCACATAACATGGTTTTATAATACTGCTATACAAGGAGAAGAAACATACTTGAACTTTGTTTCATACAATCAATCATGACGGTATAACAAGAGGAAACCTTACAGGCTTTAGCTTGTGCATAGGCATATAGCAAAACAGAATTTTTATTGTATGCAAATTTTAAAGGTACTGAGGAAAATGATATTGACTTTAAAGATAGCTCCTAATCATGGTAGTAGTAATCATCCCGAAAGGCTGATATATGGTCAGTAATTCGAGATTCACAAATTTGTAATTTGAACATAATTATGATCACTTAAACCATATCTCAGCTATCGTATTGATTTTGAGTGTTTAGACCTTTTATTAGTTCAAGCATGCAGCAAAAGCAGTGACAATAATGTTATATATCGCTGTGATTATTATCAGCATCATCTTCATCATCATCATCACCATCATCATTATCGTCGTCATCATCATCATCACCATCATCAGTATCGTCGTCGTCATCATCATCATCACCATCATCGTCAGCATCATTATCATCATTACCATCATCATTATCGTCGTCACCAACATCATCACCATTATCATCATCATAATCATCATCAGTACATCATCGTCACGATGACACAGTCAATAACGGCTTTCATAAAAGTTGAGAATCTAAAGGATTTTTTGACCCAACGAGTATAATAAAAAAATTATAGGCCTATATACTTGTGCATCCATTGTTTCTGATGTAGACCTTTTCTATTCGTGCTTTAATATTTAGAGTACAACTTCAATGTTCAAGATTTAAAATTTGACCGATGTTGTTATAAATTCTAGTCGATTCAGCACTTCTTTTAACCACTCCGCAAGTTTCATTGTTTGTTGGTGGCAAACAAAAGTTATTTGTTTTCTTTTCATTTGGCCCAGTTACTCAGTAAATGTCATCTAGCGACTAGCAAATATTCTTTCACCTACATATTCATTTTATATTTACCTATTTATTTTGTTTTCGGCTTAGATTGATAAATAGTCATTTGAATGGTGATATATTCGTCTGCATTTGAATATATCAAAATAAATGTTTTAATACCCGGAACATGAAGCTATTGCTCCATGCTCGGAAGTAGAACTCTCGAATATAAATTTATATACATGTACACGTATAAGCCCACCTATTCTTTTTCTATCGCTCTCACACTAAAGATATTTGGTAAAATTTTAACAAGCACGAGGGTAATTATGTGGTTAACCTAGTTTCGGCAGTATTTTAGCCAATATGCGGGAAGCATATTGTCCAGTAAGGTGTGCAATTACTTTAGAATGGGCAAAATTTTAATCACACTGTTTGAATTAAAATGCCCAAAAGAAATGCCAAATGTTGGTTGGACGCAATAATTACCCTCATGGAGCATTTGTACCCAATATGTTTTTTTAGAGTGCACTCCTAATTCTACTTTTGTCCTTTGTTGCTGTATCACTCATTTCTCATATCCCAGCAATTTCAAGTATTTTCATTGAAAAATATTCATGGTTACAGCTTGAAGCTGATGTATCTGTTATTTGTAACAAAATAAGGATACGACATAAACTATGCTACTACTACTATTACTACTACTACTACTACTGCTACTACTACTACTACTACTACTACCACCACCACCACCACCACCACTACTACCACTACTGCTGCTACTACTACTGCTGCTATTACTACTACTACTACAACTACTACTACTACTATTATTATTACTACTACTACTACTATCACTACTACTAACACCACTACTACTACTAATAATAATAATACTATGAAAAATCAATATTTGCATGGTGTTGTGATCATTCAAATATTCAGCACTCATGGTAAGTGAAAGGGAAAGTTTGTCGACCAATTACTGTAATATTTCACTAAAAGCTTCCTCGATCATGTCAATGTTGTTGGGCCGGGTCGCGCATGCCAGGATACGGGACAAGTCCACAAGAGAACACAATCTTGTTTCTCAAATAAAAAAAATATATATATACATATATATCATTTAGGTATACGATCTCGCTCTTTGTTATTTTGTTATACCCCCCCCGGCCCTTTCTCTCTCCCTTCATATTGTTTCATGTTTATCCGCTTATTTTTTTTTTTTTTGATAACCGATGGTCGCCCTCCATACCTCCTGTCTGCGTGTGTCATACGAGTATCTTGTTCGTAAATAAAATGTCATTGTATTTCATGTATTTATTTCCAGTTTCTGCAATGTTCCAATGCGATGAATTGCTTTCAATAAACAGTATTTTTACTGCGTGTTTTCTTTTAACTCTGGTTAGACATGTCTCTGGGTCAAAACAATTTGCTTCACAAGACAATGCAAACTTATGGCCAAAGTACAGAACCAAAAACAAATATTGATTAATCGGAATGTACTTAGAATTCCCTGTTATATTGATCACATTGATTAATGAATTGAGAACTTTTTCTGTGCTATTATTGCAATGACGAAGAAGAAGAAGATTTAAGAAAAGAAGAGGAAGAAAAGGAAGAGGAAGAAGAAAAAGAAGAAGAAACAGAATAAGAGGAAGAAAAAGAAAGAAGAAGAAGAAGAAAGAGGAGGAAGAAGATTGAAGAACAGAAGAAGTCGGAAAAAGAGAATAGAAGAAAATTAAGAAGAAAATGAAAAGAAGAAGAGGAAGAAGAAGAAAAAGAAAAAGGAGAAGAAGAAGAAAAAGAAAAAGGAGAAGAAGAAGAGGAAGAAAAGGAAGAGGAAGAAGAAAAAGAAGAAGAAACAGAATAAGAGGAAGAAAAAGAAAGAAGAAGTCGGAAAAAGAGAATAGAAGAAAATTAAGAAGAAAATGAAAAGAAGAAGAGGAAGAAGAAAAAGAAAAAGGAGAAGAAGAAGAAGAAGAAAAAGGAGAAGAAGAAGAGGAAGAAGATGATGAAGAAGAAGATTTAAAAAAAGAAGAAGAAGAAGAAGAAGAAAATTAAGAGGAGGAGGAGACTGCGAGGAAGAAGAGGATTGAAGTAAAGAAGAAGAAAAAAGAAAAAAATAGAAGAAACATAAGAAGAAAATGAGAAGAGAAATATACCAAAACAAAAGGAGGAGTAGAGGAAAGAGAGGAAGGGAATTGTGTGAGCGGGTGTGTGTGTATGCGCGAAATTTTCTTTTAGCATCATTTTGATTTAACATTGAACCCATGAAGAAAATTAAATCAGATAATAGATTTATAAATCCAATTACCTTATCTCAACAAGATGTATTTTCCAATATAAATGTAAAATTGTCAAATATTCGTCTTCTTCATGCAGTGTTGTTTGGTGTTTTTTTTGCGTGAATCCTTTAACATAGGATTTTCAAACGCAACCGTAAGTTCCAACCTCGTACACACCCCCAAACGTTTACTCAGTCGTGCTAATATTTGGAATACTCTTATCATATTTACCTTCAAAAAGATCTTGCCATTGATTATAATGTCATTTCCCATTAATGGTCACAAACAAACCACTACAATAGGTCTTATCTCGATAATAGGGGCCAAAGTCCAGTAATCAGACGATACCATCAACCATGAACCCACGCTCATCCGATGTCACAGGGATACAAAAGTCAAGTCAAGGAATATTTTCTCATTTCCAAAGTTGGTGTCGTGCTCCAGCCATTATCCTCAGAGTGAGCTGGGAATATAATTATTCCGTTTTTTCCGAAGATGAAACGTTGGTGTCGTAATTTCACACAGGGACCTATCATCGAGAGTGATCCTCGGGGAAATTTTACTCGGAATTATTCTTTTGACGTTGGTGTCGTTCTATCAATATAAAAATGCATAACCGTATTATCTGGAAAGTTGTGAATTCAGGAAGGTGTGTATTTCATGTACTTATCGCAGATTGACCGATGTCTTTCTTTTTTCCTTTTTTTTTGGGGGGGGGGTTGTTTCTTGGGTAAGAATTGTAATATCGTTCTTCTCAATATAGTGCAGAGTGCTGACTATAAGGATGAAGTCGTAATGGTAATACAGATTGTCCAAATTTGGAGAAATAATTGGCGCCACGCAATACCGAAAATTCTCAATTAGGGAACCGTATTTTGTTGCCCACGTGAATTTCAAGCGGCGATAAAGCTTACAAATAAAGTCAACCCGCATTTATTAGCTTTAAAATACTCTAGACCGAAATCATCATGGAGGTACACATTTTTTTTTGCTGGCGGAGAGGGGGGGGGGGGGGGGGCGGCGTGACGCATATTTTTTTTCAAAAAAAAACCTCGAGAAAGGAAATTGTAGAATTTTGTGCATACTTGACTTTTGTACAAAATGTAAGTATTCGAAATTTCTGGGGGAGGGGTGAACTGCCCCCCCCCCCTCCTCCGCTGCGTACGGTAATCATGATCACGTTCCTTCACTTATTAACACCCTGAATGTGAGTTTTGATTTAAAAAAAAGAGAAAAATCCAATAAGCGCAACACTGAATAAAACATCGAAATTGGATGTGAAATAACAAAGTTATGTCATTTTAAATATTCGATTATATTTCTCGAAATTTTTTTTTGAAAGATGCACAAAACATTGATATGCAAATGAGAGAGTCGATGATGCTAGTCACTCATTACTTCTTTTATATGCCGTTGTTTGAATTATACGATATTTCATTTTCCCCCTCCCTCCCCATTCCCCGTTTCCGCGGCCCCTGTATAAGAATTTGAAAAGTATTGGCCTACGTAAACGTGGTAAAGAAACAATGGCAGTCGTGCTAGGCCATAGAGATATATCTCTTTGTGCTATAGGCATAAAAAAAATCCAATCTGCTCGCCAACTAAAATGCTTGCTGGTGAATTAAGTCGATGACACGTCCCTTGCCTGACGACACATTATGCGTCACTCGACTTTCAACCAATCAGAGATGCCATTTTCATCTTCTGACTGGAGCTATGCAGGACTGAACGAAATATACAAATACAATGAATGGCATATATGCAAATGCGTGTATTGTTCACCGACGAAGGGGGTGTTATTTACAATTTTGTTTTCTTTCTTTTCTTCGTAACTGAAGATTAAGAATCGAACTTCGCTGAGTTACTATTACCATAAATATTCATAACAACTTGAAACTTAATTGTTATGTCTATCACTTTTATATTTTTCTCTTCTTTCCTCCCTTCCTTATTCTTACATTTTTTATGTTGCTTTCCTGGATGCAAAACCAGTTTAAAGGTGCTTCAACCAATCAAGCTTTTAGCTTATGTTGCAACACCTTTGTATCTTCATTATTTACTTGTGTTTTATATATATTATCTGTGTATTCTTTTACATTGTACATTGTGAACACTGCATGAATAAATAAATAAACAATGGTTGAAAATCGTGCCTTGATCTGGGGGCTACAATCGATGAAGCCATTATCGTGTTTATGGTTGCGGCAAATGAAATAAATCCTAAAGTTCCATCTAACATAACATTAGCAAGTTTAAACAATAGACAAGTTATATTCATGTTCGAAATTCTTGGAAAAAAATCAATTTACTTTCTTTTCTTAAAACGACAGGAGTGACATCGACATGGCTTTGCATAAGGATTGGATGATAATTACAGCCAGCAATTGCTGTTCTAAAGGGAACAATCTCTCTCATTTGCTGGAACCATGGAGAAAATTATTATGGTCGAACGAGATGGAATGAATTCAGATGAGGAATACCAAATCGATCAAAGATAGATTGGTTTTATCGAGTCCAAACATGGTAAGTTCGAGAAAAAATATATTTGACTAAAACTGATGTCACTATTGAATTATCCGGAAAAAAGTTTTTTTTTTCGATAACAATGATGGCATTGATTCACGATAATAGTGAATAAAGAATCTGTTTGATATATTTTATTTTTCACGACGACATAACGTCTGAAAAAAAGATGCAGAAAGATTGCACTTGCAAATTGGTCTTGTGTGTGTGTGTGCGGGTGGTGGTGGCCCCACACACACACTTGACCGTCCGTCCGGGACATTTCGATCTTTATCAGGCGAATGCCTTAATTAGTTTATTATTGCGCTGTGTTTTGGCTGATGTAGGCCTACACACAAGCCCCTATAGCATCTCCCCAGAAAAATCCTTACTTGATCACATGATGCAATGAATTATGACTCATCGGTCAGTGACCTCACCTAGATAGGCCGCGTAAAGATTTTTTGCTCCTTGCGTGCGTCTGACGTAACGATTTTAAATGCGCACTGTGGCTTTCTTTTATATTATGCGCAATAAGCTGGAAATTCATCGATGCGCGGCAAGCAACGCCTAGCAACTCCATAGCGACCCATTATGCACGCATATTTTGTTTGAATTCTTTTCTCAGCTCCCGCTCTTTTTTAATCTTCACACGGGAACAAGGGAAACATCAAAATAAATGTTACAGAACATGTGAATAAAGGAAAACTGACCAAATAAATACCAATCTTTGTTGGAATTAGGCATCTGATTTAACATCATGGCACAGAAGAGCTTTGACGCTGTGGGATTTGGCAAGGATTTACTGGCTGGAGGAGTGTCGGCGGCTGTTTCAAAGACGGCAGTGGCACCTATCGAAAGAGTCAAACTGCTTCTGCAGGTGAGTGTCTAAGCTCAAAAGAAAGGGAAGAGAGAAAGGATAAGGATGGGCGGAAGAGTGGGAAGATTATGTAAAGAGAAAGAAGGAAGAAAGAAAGAAGGAAGGACTGAGGAAGGAAGAAAGGAAGGAAGGAAGGAAGGAAGGAAGAAAAGAAAGAAAGAAAGAAAGAAAAAAAGAAAAAGAAAGAAAGAAATAAAAAAAGAGGGGGAAGATAAGGATGATGACGATATGAAGACGTCGTAGGGTATTCCATAAAAAATAAGTTTCCTAGATCTACGGTATTTTGTTCAAAGCATGAAAATAGACCATTAAGAGGATGCTAGTGAAATTGGGATCGGGGAGCGGAGTGGTTCTCAAATCAATTCTCATACTGGTGTCGCGGCAGGTAACATGATGGTCGGACTCCGGGTGGGAAATTTGAAACATCACTTTCAGAAAGCGGGGCCTATGAACAAAAAATGTAAATATCACAGGTTGTAATTTAAGGATGGTTCTTGTGAAATATTGAAATACTTTGACGACCTCCAACATCTACCCTGATGCTGTTTGTCTGGAAAGATTAGAAACATCAAATTGAAGACATTTCATTCGTAATTGTCAAACTTAATATTTGAATATTGGCGTTAAGTTATATTAAATGCAGAGGTATGTAATTATGTGTCATGACATAAGACTCTCATCCTGAAATATTAAGTCTTGTTCACGATTATTTCTTTCGTTACATTTCAATTTCTGTTCTTCGATCACTCCTGTTTTAATTGACTAGGTCCAAGCCGTCTCCAAGCAGATTGCCGCAGACAAGCAATACAAGGGCATCGTCGACTGTTTCGTTCGAGTCACCAAAGAGCAGGGGACACTATCCCTCTGGAGAGGAAATCTCGCCAATGTCATCCGATACTTCCCAACCCAGGCTCTAAACTTCGCCTTCAAGGACAAGTACAAGCAGCTCTTCCTCAGTGGAGTCAACAAGAACGAGAACTTCTGGCGATACTTCGCAGGAAATCTGGCGTCCGGTGGAGCCGCAGGTGCGACGTCTCTCTGTTTCGTCTATCCTCTTGACTTCGCTCGTACGCG
Organism: Lytechinus variegatus; assembly: GCF_018143015.1. Lineage (NCBI taxonomy): Eukaryota > Metazoa > Echinodermata > Echinoidea > Temnopleuroida > Toxopneustidae > Lytechinus > Lytechinus variegatus. The sequence continues at coordinate 12,321,399 of NC_054756.1, read as the reverse complement.
TCTCGCGGCCGACGTCGGAAAGAGCGGAGGCAGCAGGGAGTTCAACGGCCTCGGAGACTGTTTGAAGAAAATTGTCAAGTAAGTATAATGAGGTCACAATTCGAAGGAATGACCGGAATTGCTATAGAAATACATAGACCTTGTTCTTCCATATATATTTATGGTGATAAGTTAACAAAATAAAATGAACATACATGTACATATAAAGTAAGTAAATAAACAAATACATAAATAAAACATTACTTAAGTATGTAAGTAAATAAAATAAACAAATGGAACAAATGAAAATGAAGTTAAAGTAATGCATATCAGGTTTTAGAAATAATTCCAACTTAAAATTAACAGCCTTGACAAGGTAATTTGAGAAAAGAGGAATAGATGGAGGATAATTTCTACAGTATGTGCATCACAAACGATCTCTGGTCCTGACAAGGCTTCTGATTTTGTCACTCAATACTTTGTACAAGGTGGTGGTGGTGCCTATTACTTCAACTGGGTCGTGACTGACACGTTACGATAAATGTTTGCTGATTAAACTATTCTCTCTTCCTCCTCATCCAGGGCGGATGGGTTCGGCGGCCTGTATCGAGGTTTCGGTGTGTCTGTTCAAGGCATCATCATCTACCGTGCTGCTTACTTTGGTACATACGATACCGTCAAGGGCATGGTTCCCAAGGAATATCAGAACTTCTTCCTCTCGTGGATGATCGCCCAGGTTGTCACCACTCTCTCGGGCGTCGTCTCGTATCCATTTGATACCGTAAGTAACGCATAGGACTTCACCTAGGGTTTTGCTGCTTCTAGCTTGATAGGGTTTTGTTGCTTCTAGCTTGACTTGACTTGAGAAAGGGCTACAAAATATTGCAATGGCAATACATTTGGCATACCCATTTTGTAATATCTGCTGCCACAAGGGTGAAAATACAAATTATTGAGGCTGGTGAGGGGGGATATGGATAACCAAATTATTTTGTTTGGTAACAATACTTTGAAATGCCAAAAAGGTAAACACTTCCAATATGGTCATTTTGGGCTCACCTAAAACAACCAAAATAGAATACTATACATGAATCACATACAATAGATTAATTTCATCTTGATATAAGAGGTGGAGGGGTGGGTCATGGAAGGCGGAAATATTTTTACAAGGGGGTAGATTCAATGAAAATAAGTGAGAGAATATACAATGAAGGTTTTTAAGATATCAGAGGCAAGTGCACACATTGCCGCCGTTCTGGCAGGTGCGTTGCAGCATTCGTCACATACATGTATCTGATGCCAACATTCCTATTGTCATTTGCAGGTTCGAAGGCGGATGATGATGCAGAGCGGCCGCAAGGAGATCCTCTACAAGAGCACCATTGATTGCTGGAAGAAGATCGCTCGACAGGAGGGCCCGCAGGCTTTCTTCAAGGGAGCCTTCTCGAACGTTCTCCGTGGTACCGGAGGTGCCCTGGTGCTCGTACTCTACGACGAAATCAAGAAACTCATCTAGGAAGTGATGATTACTTCTCATTCATAATTTATCATTTTCCACCAATTTATGTATTTATTTGTCAATGTCAACTATGATTCATCTGTCAATATGAGATCAAATCTTTGTAAAGCTCAAAGCAACACATTTTTTATTATGTGAAATTTTTAGGAAAGGGGATGGTATTGTGAAATCATGCCTTTTCTTAAACAATCCAATTTGAACACCGTCTCCCGTTTTACTGTCATTGGAACATTATTGTGTCTTAAAATTAATAAACATGTAAATATGATTTCAAGACTTGAAGTGTATTCATATAACTTTGTTGAGTTTTAGAACTAGTTTTGACAGAAGAGTGATGTGAAAACAGTCTATACTATGTATATCAATCCTCCCGATATCTACATATTGTGATGCCACTTTATTTCTTTTTCCTGTAGTTGACAAAATAATGAATAATTGCCCCTTCTACTCACTTTTATTCAAATCCCGGTAATTTTCATGACATGGAAGGGTGGTACTGAACTGCGTTTCACAGCACATTTAACAAAAAGATTTGTATCTTTACCTATTTACACTTTGTTCATTTTTTCTATAATTGCAACTCTCTGTAATCACACCTCTTCTTTCTTAATCTTCCTCGTATCTGATTTATTTCATTTCCTCTCACACCTTTCTATCCCTACTCTCTCTCTCTTTCTCTCTACCTCACGCCTTTCTTGATTCCCATTTTACCCTCTTACCCCCTCTCCCTTCCTTTCCATTAAAGATGGCAGTTTCCAATTGAGAAAAAAGATCTTCACTCAAACGGAAATGGTGAAAAAATACAAACAGATCAATTTCTGTACAAGGCTACTTATGAAAACATATTTAATATTGATATAAATATATATAAGTCGTTTTCTATCACAGGGTTTTTGATTGGCTCTGAGACGTAATGTGTCTGATTGTAATCATAAAAACTTGGAAATAGAGGACTTGTCAGTGATGACAACTTTCATAGAAAACATCCCCCCCCCCCGCATGTTTCATTAGTATGTAATGTATAGTCTGACATGTTGGACCCGACATCTTTCCTTGATTTGACTGAGAAGCAATGTTACTATTAATAGTAAATGTCAGATATCCAATTACTCCAGTTTTATACCCAATAGTTGCCATAGTAACATTGCTTGTTAGCCAATCAAAATCAAGTTGACAGATCTGACAACTTGAATGAAAATGTTTATGAAATACTACCCTGGGGAGTGTTTCATCAACATTTTCGTCCGACATGTTGTCAGATCTGACATCTTTCCTTAATTTTGATTGGCTGATAAGCAATGTTACTATGGTAACTGTCGGATAAAATGGGACTTGTCGGATAAAACGTCTGACAAGTTCTTTCATGAAACGCTCCCAACTACACTATCAATACAGCATTCTTAGCAAGAATTCAATATCTGGTTATTGAATATGCCCACTGGCATTATCAATCCACTACTTATAACAACAGCCATGTTGATAAGATTTGAGGACATATTCCATGCATTCTGAAGATCGTACATTTTTTTAAACAAAAATTCACAATATTTCCAATTGAAATGTTTCAGCTATTCCTGAATTTGAATAAATTCAAGAGTTTTGAGTGACATGAGATAGTTTTAGCTTTCCCTACTTCCCGAGCAAAGAAAGACTTCTTTTTTTAGAATGTTCATAACAACATGGCAATAAGAGGGATAACAAAATTGGCTCTCTTAATTTCTTAACATGACTTTATATTTTGCATTCTATACAATGAAATGCAAGTTCCGTTATCCCAATAGTACCCTTAATCTACCAGGGGGGGGGGGTTCACAAAGATATGAGTATGAGTTGCACTAGATGCCGTTTCGTACATATATACGAAACATGCAATCTTATTGATCAACGTGCAGTAGCGCGCATCCTCTTGGCACGATCTGACCAATGTGGTCATCCCTTTTATACAGCATGCAACTATAAAGCTTTGTAAGTGCGACTCTAAGCCATACTCACATCTTTGTGAAATACCCCCTGATGAACTGTAGCTCTACAGGACTGATGTGTATTAATAAGAATCAATACTGTGAACATGATCGTCTTTATGAACTCGGCTTGGTGTATATTAGCTCAACTCAGCAGCTTTCCTAATGCTTGACACAATACATGACGAGCAACTTTTCCGCACGGGAATGAATGTCTTGCCGAAGACCTACTTTTGATGTTCTCAATGCCAACACAATACTTAAAGCGACCTTTTAGGACTTGAGTAGACAGGAGCAAATGTAGATGAGTACATGTATCTTGCTGTAGACGGATGGCATGGGATCCAAACATCTGATGGAAATATGAATAAGTGTCACTGTCAATGCTATTAAAAGGGTTCATGTTAGGAATCCTTTTGAGATTGATCATTTCTTGGTGCCTCTGTGAACCTTGGCTATCTTCTCCTTTCTCTTCTTCACATGCTTAGGAATCTTGTTTTTCCTATTCTCTCTCTTCTCTTCCTTGATTGCCTTCTTCCTCTCCTGCAAAAGAAGAACATAAAGATATAAACAATAATAAAAAAATCATACTTTGTGACTTTTCTGTACGGTTAATAGTAATGAAAAAATAATAGTTAAATTTAGATAGAACTTCATACTTCAGTTTCTAAGCGCTTTACATTGTAATAATAATTACCCCAATCATGTAGGATCCATCACTGTTCCACACATAAAGTGCACCATATCCACTCCCTGGGGAGTATCCCGGCCAGGCAACCGTTAATCGGTGCACACGTGCCAATCTAATCACATTGACGTTCACATCCTAGCGGGTACACATTTAACAGCTGGGTGGAGAGTGACATGCGTGGATAAGTGCCTTGCCAAAGGACATTAGTGCCAGGTGGGATTCGAACCCTCAACACTTGGTTTAAGAGTCAAGTGACAGAACCACTACAACACGAAACCTCCACAAAATTTTATTCAGACCACAGTCGCAATAACGAAACTGAAACCCAACCAATTTATTCAATTCAATGCAATAACTCAAACCGGTCTCAAGACGTTTTCATCGTTCATTGGTGTAACTGTAGAATAATACTGCTGTCTTGATTTTCCTCATTAGTGAAAGTTATTCTCTTTGTTCAGCATTACCATCTTGATCGTTATCATTGTGGTCATCATCACCATCATCAGCATCATCAACATCATCAGCATACAGCAATATTGCTAAAAATACTCGTAATCCTTTCTACAAAAGCCGAGATGAAATACCCTCTTACTCTTTTAGATGTTGGTGATTCATCTCTCGGTCTGTGATGTTGTCGTTCTGCAGTCTTCTCCTCTTCCATCTCTTCCCCGCTTTCCTCCTCCTCCTCTCCTTCCTCCATATCCTCTTCCTCCTCCTCCTCTGTTTCTACTTTCTCATCTGCCAGCCTATTTTCAAGTAGGGCAGGATCCTGAACAGATAAAGTATTAGTAGTGTGAATTTGATAAGAGGGGCTTGAAGATTGCTTTGACAAATTTTCTTTGCAATAACATTCACATCAAATGTCTATACTAAACTCTAAAGATTGGCTCACACCAGCATTTTGCCCAAACACAGAAAGCTGCAGCCAAAGGAAAAACAACTCTCAAACTGGGAATCACTAAAATCAAGGCATATAAAACATACTCTTCAATGGTTCAATTTGCACACAAGTAGAGCCGGATGTAAACTACAAGACTGTATGATAATTTTTTTTTTAATTCATTCTTTATATTTTTAATTAATTATGTAAATAAGCATATGAAATTTGCCCTAAATTTTGTTTTTGGTGTATGTTTTTGCCTTTAAATCAATTTACATAGCTAGAAGAATGCTATTTTTGATGGAGTATCAATTATTACATTTCTAACAAATATCTGCAAACAATTGCAAAAATATAATTAATTTGTTATGTATTTTATTGTTTTTAAATTCTTATGTATTTATTTTTTCAAACCTTTGTTTTTTATTGTTTTTTCCAATGAACTTTGTCAGGGACCCTTCTGCAATCATAAACAGCATAAAAAATAGAAGCAGCTTATACACAGGCCAATGCAGAGTTACCCTTGGTTACCCCTCAATTTACCTCGCATCACCTCGCTTAAAGGTCAAGTCTCCCCCAGAAAATTGTTGATTTGAATCGATAGAGAAAAATCAAACAGCATAACTGCAAATTTCATCAAAATCGGATGTAAAATAAGAAAGTTGTGACATTTTTAAATTTCCCTTATATTAATCACAAAACAGCGATATGCAAATGAGAGAGTCGATGATGTCCATGTTTTGTGAAATTAAGCAAAACTTTAAATGTCCTAACTTTCTAATTTTGCATCCGATTTTGATGAAATTTTCAGTGTTTTGCTTGTTGGATTTTTCTCCTTTTTATTCAAATCAACTTTTTGATGAGGTGGACTTGTCCTTTAACTGCATGCAACTCTGTAAAAGTTCAGACGAGTTTGATTTGCGATTAAGTCAAATAAAATACAAAATGCTCCTGAGTAGAAATATAAATAGCAGTTTCTATCTCCGCTGAATGCTATATGATTTCAGTTCAGTGCAGGTATTGGCACATAAAAAGAGAAGTTGTTCAACAACAAATAAGTTAATCACAGCATTTGACTCTACATTGCCAAATTGTCTACTGCCAACACTTCTACTTATCACATGGTCTACAGTACTTTCATTAAGTCTCATGCCATTCCATCCATCAACATTTCGTCTAACCATTTGGTCCTATCATCACTTCGTCTAAACACCATTTTGTCTAATAACCAGTTGGTCTAATATCCAATTCATTTTCATTCATTTTGCACAATTAACACTTAGTCCAATTAGACCAAATGCTACATGGACTAAATGGCTATTGGACCAACTGGATATAAGATGAAATGGTGAGTGGACAAATTGGCAATTAGACCATGTGGATAGTGGACAAACCGATGGTAGACCAAATGATAGACGAGTTGGCAATTGGATGAATTGACATTAGGCTAATAAGTTCATTAAAGAATGCATTTGACCATACCTCTTGTACACCACTCAAATCTTGTTTGAGTCCTGTTATCGTCTTGTAATACATCTGGAGAAAGTAAACAAAATCAAACAATTTAAGCCCTGTGTCAAATACAGGTACTTTCTGTAATAATTACAACTGATATCAATTGAACTATTGTAGAAAAAAGTGTATTTTCTACACGACTGGAGAAATCCTATTTTCATACATAAATGTGTATAAACACATACTCTATGTATCTATATTTTTACAATTATGTGCCAACCATAATTTTATTATCACAACTATTTGTTTCAGTTATGTTCTGTTGATACCTTTGCTTAGTTTTATGTTATTTAACTTCTGAAGGTTTCCATGGCGAAGAAGAATAGTGTAGTAGGTTCCACGGTACACCATGTATCTTTCTTGGGCACGTGTTGGTTCTGAATAGGACCACCCAGTCTCAATGTTATGTTATTTGTTATGTTATTTATTTTTTCTTTGTGTATGTATACTTTTGTTCTCATTTTGTTCTTTTGAATGAATTTGGAAATAAATGCTGAATGCTAAAAAAAAGGCTAGAAAACAAATACTGCTACAGATACTGCAACATTGATCATATTGGGCTTTTACAAAATAAGAAAGTGTCAATGATAAGATTTGAAATTATTTTTCATCCCTATAAACAATATATTTTTTTAACTATGCATGCTGAGTAATTATCACTCACTAGACAAAGAGTGTAGATTACGCCGACCCCTCCCCTCCCCCCACCCAAATAAAATTTTGAAAATTCCTTGCACATCTATTAAACAAATTCTCTGTGTGAATAAAGAGTAAAATTTTATATATGAGCTCTGTTACATCCAGGGTTCCCAGCTTTTCAAAACAAAATTCCCTGATGAAGTTTAAAATTCCTTGATAATTATTGAAACCCATTTCCAGCTTCGCAAGTTTTCTACGTTGTTGCAGTGAATTACATGCATTTTCAGTATAAAAACAATAATGTAGAAAACTAATCAGTACCACCATATATGCAACAAAATATAACAGAGAGACAACCGTGCTTTCGACTTTTGGGCTGATCTAAATCCCCATTTTCCCCTCATTTCAGGCATTTTTCCGATTTGGGGTATTTTTTAATAAAATTCCCATATTTTTCCTCGACTGGAAAAAAGTAAAATAGTTTTCCCTGATTTTATTGATAATGTTAAAAAAGTTAAAGAGCGCAGCTAGATATCCACTTGATATGATGTATCATCAAGTGGATATCTAGCTGCGCTCTATAACTTTTCTTATCACTATTATTAATATGAAACGTAACATCCATGAAGTTTTGAATACAATCAGATTAAGTATAGCATTACCAACAAACCAGAAAAGTTTACCAGGTCAATTTTTTTGCTAAACGTATTGAGTATTACATCAAAGGTTGTATACTCAATGATAGATTCCTAATTTCCTTCATAAATTTTGTTGAATTATTTACTATGCTAACGATATCACACACCTTAGTTTATATTTTACTGTTATTGTGTTGTCTACAGGATGACTATTCTCATTTCAATTCCTAAAAAAAATGAATATGTTATCTTTGAACAATTTTTGTATTAGTGACAATTACTTGTACAGAACCTAACTTTCACTTTTATCTTTTATGTATATATTGTTATTTAATGTTAACACAACCATGCTGAAAAACGGTCAGTCTGAGCTTGTTGTCCTGTATAAAGATATTTTAATAAATAAATCAAAATAAATAAAAAAAATAATCAAAGTTTTATTCAAGCAGCAAATGTGAGCTACATGTACAAACAAAACAAATGAAATTAAAGGTTCCCCTTACCTCATGTTCCTTGTTTTCTTGTGCTTTGATTATTTCCTTCATATAGTGATTAACCTGCTCAAGTTTCTGAGGAATGAACGCTTGTCGAAACACCTGAATAAACAAAGAAATATAATACATCATTACCCGAACCAGACATCTGCGCTGGTCATTTAAACAATCATGTTGCCCTAGATTTTAAGAATATCTGGAAGGGATAGGTATCCCATTTGTATTTTGCTCAGTCTCTACGCAGAGATGACACAAAATATACCTTTGCATTTTCCGTCCCACATCCAGGCACTTGAGGATGCGTAGGAAGAGATATGCTTCATAATGATCCGCACAGCAACAATATACGCCATAATAAAAACGCTGGATCCGGGCGCTGGAAACGAGTCACGAGATCTTAAAAATAAAATTACAAGTACGTCTTAATGGTAAAGTGCAGAACCTATCCCGATATAAAAATGGCAACATAGAACTCTATTCTTAAAAGAAATATCTCCATTATCATGATATTTGCTCTAAATGTCTAATTTGGATTACAACAAAAACCATGACTGGTTAAAATCAAATATATTGCCCTTAAAAGAACAATATTGCCCTTGTCTAAAGACTTGGGCCTACACATGTATATGATTCTGTTGCAGGCAATATATTTGATATTCCCATCAAGCTAATTCAATATCATATAAGTAGACAACATGCATGCACGAGTCCATCGTCCATCAGTTGAATAATCATCTTATTTCATAGAAGAATCATTTCAGACCAGAATAGGCAATCCACTTTCTGGGTCAAATGATGACATTGAAAAATCCTTTTAAGTGCCTTTTAAGTGTTCTAAATCAACCATTTTTCAATTTTATTTAAATGAACTTGCACACGTTTGTACTGTACTTAAAACTGCCTTGTTCAAGATCATCACAACAACATGGAATTGTGACAGGCCTACTTGGTTAAAATTTACATTTAAACAAACCTGCCTATTGAAATCATAGTGATGTGTTAATAATGTTACTGATCACAATTCATGATTGATAATGCAAATGGTAAAATTATCTGAAAGTGTTTGAATAGGGGGCTATTAGTCTACAGGCACAGACCCTGACTGTAACTTTTTTCCGCACGTGGGTCTTCACACAAGACTAGCACAAATACAACTTGCTGTTTCAACTTCAGGAGGACCTTGTGCACTCAAGTCCTTGGCAGTGACCTTAGGCTGCATATCCAGACCACGTTCCCATAGGTGACGAGTTTGCACAGCAAACCAGGGTGTAGTCTGCAGGCACAGACCCTTATTGGAACATTGATCAACAAGTGTGCCTCCACACAAAGACTAGCACATACAAAACTTGCTGTTCGCGAGAGAGCCTTCAGTACACAAGGCATGAGTAGGCTGCACATTCAGACCCTTATTTCGAGTGAAGGGTTTGCCCAGCAGACTAACCAGGGTGCCCTAATATAGACTATCATGTTCCTGGTGTATAATAATACTAGTATCATGTTTCTGTTATAGACCATGCTTCTTACCTCTTCATTCACTTTATCCTGTGCCGAGACCTCTTCAGAGGACTTGCTTGATGCAATCTCCATGGCCTGTGTGAAATCAATGAAATTTATTTAGTAGCAACAGATTCGACTATTCATTCATCGCCGATTTATTTTTTCATTTAATTAATGAACTACATGTAATTAATTAATCAATTCATTCATTCATCTATTTATTCAATAATTCATTCCTTCAACTATTCATTATTCATCGCTCCATATACATGTATCAATACATCCACTCATTCATTCATTCACTCATTCATTCAATAATTCACTCATTCATTAAACTATTTATCATTCATCTGCCCATATATTAATACATCCACTCATTCATTCATTCACTCATTCATTCATCCATTCACTCACTCATTTCTTCATTCATTCATTTATTAATTCATTCATTCATTCAATCAATCAATCATTCATTCTTTTACTCATTCATTCAACTATTCATTATTCATCCATCAATATACATGTATCAGTACATCCACTCACTCAATAATTCATTCATTCATTCAATAATTCACTCATTCATTCACCCATTCATTAAATTATTCATCATTCATCTGCCCATATATTAATACATCCACTCATTCATTCATCCATTCACTCACTCACTCATTTCTTCATTCATTCATTCATGCATTCATTCATTCAATCAATCAATCATTCATTCTTTTACTCAATCATTCTTTCACTCATTCATTCATCCATCCATATACATGTATCAGTACATCCACTCACTCAATAATTCATTCATTCATTCAATAATTCACTCATTCATTCACCCATTCATTAAATTATTCATCATTCATCTGCCCATATATTAATACATCCACTCATTCATTTAATAATTCATTCACCCATTTACTCATTCATTCATACATTCATTCATTCAATCAATCATTCTTTCACTCATTCATTCATCCATCCATATACATGTATCAGTACATCCACTCACTCAATAATTCATTCATTCATTCAATAATTCACTCATTCATTCACCCATTCATTAAATTATTCATCATTCATCTGCCCATATATTAATACATCCACTCATTCATTTAATAATTCATTCACCCATTTACTCATTCATTCATACATTCATTCATTCAATCAATCAATCATTCTTTCACTCATTCATTCATCCATCCATATACATGTATCAGTACATCCACTCATTCAATAATTCATTCATTCATTCAATAATTCACTCACTCATTCATTCACCCATTCATTAAATTATTCATCATTCATCTGCCCATATATTAATACATCCACTCATTCATTTAATAATTCATTCACTCATTCATTCATTCGTTCATTCATTCATCCATTCACTCATTCATTCATTTGTTCATTCATTCATTCATCCATTCACTCATTTGTTCATTCAATCAATCAGTCACACTTGTGTGTAGTCCTATACATGCTTTTCTGCATCCATTACCAGTGACTACCAACAACAACAAAAAAATGTATTTCTGATCATTTGGGAATAGAAATTCTTCCAACGCACTCTAATTCTAAGGTGAAATATGGTGCTTATCAAAAAAATATTTACACCTTGAAAATATCCTAGCCATTGTACAATATCAATTGTAACTCTTTGCAAGATGGGGCCCAGAACTATTCATAACAATTCTTAAGTGGCCATCAACGAGCAATTATTACCAAATTATCTGTATCATAAAATTATGGTGTGCTGTTGTCAAGGCAACCAGCAATTAGACTCTCCTCTCAGATCTCCTTGATGCTCCCCCAATACCCGAGGAGCATTTCATCAACATTTTTGTCCAAGAAGTTATCAGATCCGACAACTTGGTTCTGATTGGCTGAAACAGACCTGACAACCTCTGGGAATGAAAAACGGTATTCTGTGAAGAAAAAAAACTGTTTTTCCCAAAAAAAGTGTATTCAATAGTAAAATGCAAGCTAAAATGCGCACTGCTCTTGCAGATGAAAAAAAAAACAACATTGAAACATGTGTATATCTCACCCTGGTTTTAAAAAAAATGATCAAAAAAAAAAAGTTACCTGAAATTACATTGGTCTAATAACCATATTTGTGTACTTTTTATGAAATAGAAACATATAGAGATTATTTTTTCTCAATAAATTACGATTTTGTACAAAAATAAAAATAGAAAAAATATATATATATTTCTTTTTTACAAAAACTCATTTTTTGAAAGAAAAAAACGTACTGCCGTATTTTGGTTGCAAAAACATACTAAAAACGCCTAAAACGTACTGGTTGGCAGGTCTGTGAAAAGGCACTGGATTAGATGTCTTCATGAAATTACCTTATCCAGATATTGCTCTATGTTGTCATCGTTGATATTGGGATCGGTCACAAATTCAAAGAGTTCTCTCATGGTCATTGTACACACGCCATTCCTTCTGAAGTACTCTGATAAAAAAACGAAAAGGAAGTCGTAAAAAAGTACGGTCAATTACACACCACCATCTTGAAAAAAAACCTGCCAAACGACTTGGCCATAAAAGACAAAACCAGTGGTCATTAAACAGGAATAAAAAAAATATATATATCATATAGTGTTTGAGTGTATGGCTTTCCGAAAGACGGCGACAAGAATCCAGAAACATAATTCCAAGCACAAACTTGTCTTCCTTAACCCTAAATCTCCCGGGGTATTTTGATTCTTGTCATTCCAAGGGGGGGGGGCATTATGGCCCCCCTTAAGATCTCAGCCGCGGATTGCGCGATCACAACAAAAATTGGCATGATGGTAGAGAATGACGTTATCTACGCAGACGCATTGGTAAATTTCACTGAATTCATATATTTTTATTATATATGAATTAATAATGCTAATTTTTTCATAAAATCATACTTTTTGCTCTGATTCACTTAATAAAGCTCCTAGAATGCTATTTTTGGGTGAAAATATTCTTTACAGCACTCCTAACAATTGTGAATGAAAAGTATTCTGGTTTCAAGACCGATTTCTTATGTATTTCATTGATTTTTAAATTTCTTATGTATTTCTCTGTTTTTTACTTTTTGCTTTTTATTGTTTTTTCGATGGAAATCGTTCCAGACGTAATTCTGATCATAAAGCAATGCAAAATTAATTAAGTGTGATCAGTAAAAGTAGAAATAATGATACATTTATGAATTTTGGCTAAATACACAATTTGCATTGAATTTATACATGAAATCACATTTATGAGCAATTTTGGGTCTGGCATGCACTTACATAATGTTGCGTAATGTAGTAACCGCGTACCCGGGCGTCACAAATTTGGTCTCAAAATTTGCGCGAGACTTGAAAGTTAAAAGTCAGTGAGTGGCGAGGTCAAAAAATTTTGCGCGGCAGATATATTGCGAAAATTGTCGAGGGGGCCATTATGCCCCCCCCCCCCCCGGAGAATTAGGGGTTAATATTCTGTTGAGAGTGTAGTGTGTAGAACAAAGATGTATATCAATGAGAACTGTTTCAGGCACAGTTCATCAAATCAAAAGGCCCAACTAAACCTACACACAATGGCAAAAGGAATCTAAGCAGATCAAATGGGATGTAGACAATGCGGTTGTAGAGAAACATGATTAACAGAAATTAGATTAAGTGGGTATAGGCCTTTTGTCAATTTACGAAAAAATGTCACAATATAACACCAACAGAAGCAAAGACAGATAATATATTTACCAAAAGAATGACATCAATTTGAAGACAAATACAATGAATGGAACAAAACACTTCAATGAACAGGCCATGTATCTCATTCTCAGCCAGAAATTACAAACAGTCATTTGTATCTATACACTTTGGACATCAGGACATAATTATCAAGCTGAGGATTTGGACTGATTACCTTGTAAGATGTCCCATTCATTAAAATGTTATGTTCTATATTATTTTTTGTCTATAATATAATTACCTGTGACATTGGTACAATCTTTGCGAAGGAATTCCAAGGCACTGGGATGGTCATGCTCAACAGATTGAGATACATCTATGATATACAGCTTGTCTGCACAATACCTGTCAAGATAAACATATGATGGTGAGATTGTCTGAATTCACTCTAAGCCTTGTCAGATATACTGTGTGCATAAAAAAAACTTGACACCTCACAAATCATGAATGTAAGGAAAAATATTTCATGAAGACATAATTATCATATACATATATGGCCTGAAACATTATCTTTTCCCAATTCATCGGATATCATATTTATGTGGTATGTCTTAACACATGGATAATCGGGATGTATTTTTACTATGATGTAAACTTTGATTTGCGCCAAAGTCATGGCTACAATAAATGAGTCCAGATGCCAATGACGTCATAATCCCACGAGTTAGTAAACATACTTTCAACCGTCTATTCAATGAAATTAACTTGAGAATTGACACTAAAAGAGTTTTTGTTAAAAAGAATTCATGTTAATTACTGAAAAGGTGTTTTGAAATGGATTTTGATGTAACCTCAATATCATCATTATCATAAAAATCTAAATCAACAACAACAAACACCACCATTTAGCTACCATCATGATCATCTCCATTACGATAAAGAATTTTGTTTCTCTATACAATATTAATAACGAACTCAATAAATTTGCCAAGACGGCTGTACCACTCTCCACCATGATACACTTACAGCATGTTGAATTCACTGAGATCAGCATGGACAAGTTTGGCTTGTTGGTATATCTTGCGGACCTGTTGAATACATTCCAAGTAGAGCTCCCTCGCTTTCCCTTCGCTTAGATTCACGTCCTTCAACAACGGAGCCGGCCTGGTCAACAAAAATAAACATGCCAAGTACGTGATTTTAACAAGCATTCGCAGCAATGGACGTTATGACAGAATAGCCTTGTGCTGAAAGAAGGTTCTAAATATTAATTGAATTTATTCTCCTGGGGCCTGTTGCATAAAACTTTTTACCTGAGAAAACTCTGGTAAAAACTGGAAACTAAGGTTAGTCTGATTTCTGCCATTGACTTTAACACAGGGCAAAAACTCTGGTAAAAACAACCGCAGTATTCTCAGGTAAAAAGCTTTATGCAACGGGCCCTTGGTAGGACTACCACTTCATCTACTTTTGCTACTGCTGCCACTTCCGCTACTACCAATTACTGCTACTGCTATACTACTTCCACTGTATATGCAATAGTGAGCCCATTACATGTAATACAGAACTACTGATACCAGAACTAAATGTACGTCAAATATGGAGAGCGATGGATTGAAGAACATGAAGACGCAAAGAGAGAAAGAGAGAGAACGAGAAAAAAAGAGTAAAAGCAAAGAGCAAAAGAAAAAGTCAGAGAGTGAGAGAAAAGGGGAGGGGGATGGACAGAGGAAGGGGTAGAGAATGAGAAGGGATGCAGAGTTATACATGAAAAAGACAGGAGCAGAAACGGCATGATGAGAAAGGAAGACAGAAAAAATCAGAAATGAGAACGCGAGGGAGGGATGAAAAAATCTTATTATTACAAGGATGGTGGAGAGAGTGAGAGAGCAAGGGGAGGGGGATGGACAGAGGTGAGAGGAAGGGGTTGAGAATGAGATGGGATGCAGAGTTATAGAGAAATGGACAAAGGTGGAGAGATAGACAAGAAACATTGAGGAGCAGAATGCAGAAAAAGACATGAGAATGGTAGACAGCCATGGCGTAATTTCCTTCAGCAAGAAATTTATCCACATCGTGCTGCACTCGACCCAGGTGAGGTGAATAGGTACCCGGCAGGATTGATTCCTTGAATGCATGAGCGCTGAAAGGCAGCTCGAGCTAAAGCCGGGGTAATAATGATAACAACGCGCCTCGGAATAGAATATTTCTAGATAGATGGCGCTATATAAATGCCTATTATCATTATTATTATTATTAGACAAAGAACACAGGGAAGGAGAACACGAGGGAAGGATGAATAAATCTTATCATTACTTACCATCCATCAGTCCCAATAAAGTCCATCACTAGGACATGGCTCCTAAGAAGGTGTGGTTCAGGGCAAGTAACTCCAGCGTTATGTAACCTGTAAAAGAGATGAAACAGATAACAAATATCCTACAATATAAATACATGCATACTCAAATTTGAAGGATCAACAGCAACTTTGCAATGAAATCTAGATCGACTTGGAAATTTAGTGTCTTCCTCTATTCAAACATTGGCAATCTGAAACATTTTCCCACACAGCAGGTCGACTAACATTGTACATATAAAAGCCCAAAGAGTTTTCAAAACTGTTAATTTTGTGATTGCCTAACCATCAGTCCATTCATATTTACAGTCTTGGAAATGACTTCAAATTTAGTTCTGAGTTGCCAAAACATGTGGATTGATGTGTGTAGTGTTTTGCAAGTCCCAAATAATGAAACCAAGTGGGAAGGTGAAATCGTGTATCAAAAAATCTAACAAATTTGAGGATGGCTCAAAAAAGGTCTACATGTCTATTTCTAATGCCATTGGTTGCCACCTTCTTTTACCTAGAAGGGGTTCTCAACAGGAATTAGTAATTTTTTTTTTAAATAAAACATGTTGTCCACATCCTCATGATTCTACAGCAGAACTTTATTCAGAGCCGACATCAATTTGTCTGAATTAGCGATACAAAGGTACAAGTATCTTAAGGACGATATTGGAGTTTTTATACAAGCATTAACATGTAAAATAAAGATAAATTATTTATTCATATATTTATTTATTAAACGACTTTCAACAGGATGAAACATTAATCAGCTCGCAGGCTGTTTCACATAATGGTCCTGCATAAAGAAAATATACAAATTTTAAAAGGTAAGATTACAAATACATGTAATTAGAAATACATGTAATTATATACAGCAAAACTAAAATACAAATAATTCTAAAAATGAAACATCAGAAAAAAAGAACAAATAGCAAGATTTATCTCATACATGTAGTAAGATAAAGAAGTGAAGGTGATTACCTGAGGAGATTGCGCATCTCTTTCTCTGCCCACGTTCGTACCATCTTGCGAGGATTGCTCTTGCAGTAGCCGTGTCGGAAACGAAACTCTCCTGTCACATATTTATCCCGATCTTTGAAAGTCAGAATCGATGTCTTATAGATCTAAAAAAAAGAAAGATAAATAAATAAATAAACATCAAAATATCACAACCAAAATTTTGAATAATTTGGTTTTATTTTCTTTTTTGTTAAATATTCAATCCAGGATATCTTTTAATATACATGCATGTATCTTGACGAATGCTTCTTAATGCTGGAAACTACTTATACAGTTTATATAATTAGATGATTTGAAAGAGTAATTCTTCTTGATGCAATTTCTATAATTTCACTGAGATTGCAATTAAATCATGCATATCCTTTGCCTCAGTGAACATCAAATGGCAAACCTTGTTATTTCCTTATTCTCACAGAATTTCTTATACATTCAATCAAGTACCTGTGTAGTTTACTGTTATGAATTCAGACAGGCTAAATATCATTTTAAAGCTTAAGATCTGCTTTTCTCTAACTTGATAAATTCACAAAGCTCATTTTTGTGTGTTCGAATCCTGCTACGGCCTAGCATCCTTGGACAGGGCAAAGATCCACACTCTGCCACTCTCCATCCAGGGGTAAAAAGATACCCAGTAGGATGCAAAAGCCTATGTACATGTAGTATACCTAGGAATTGAGTCATGGAACTCTTGTTGGAATGCTCCTCAGTGAGTGGGGAAGTGCATTCATTGTGAGTGCACATGCCAGGATCCGATGACCGGGGTAATAGCTATTACAATAATAACGATAACAGGCAACATTCATATAGCTCTTAATACAAATGTTTATTCGCGCTGCATACTATTACCCCGGCTTTAGCATGGCTAGCCTAATTGGATGCTCGAGCATTCAAGGTATTTTTTCCTACTTGCTACTCATTTACTACACCTGGGTGGAGAGTGGCAAACGTACATATAGATTAAAGCCTTGCCAAAGAATAAAAGTGCTGTGGTGGGATTTGAACCCCGGATCTTGTGGTTCAAAGTCTGCAGACTTATCAACTGAGCCACAACACCTCTACAATGTAAAGCAATTTAGTAGTAAGCACTATACTGTGTATAAATGTAATTAATATTATTATCATCATTTTCAATAAAGTTTAATCATAACAATATTCCACCTACCTTGATAGCTCTATGTTCTCCTAGTTTTGTCGTAGCATGGTAGACGTTAGCTTCCTTTCCAGTACTGATACATCCATTGATTTCACTAATAACATGCCTACTCAACATCTTAAACACAATCATCCTAGTTCTAGGGTCAAGAACCTACGGGATTTAAGAATAAATTAAAAATATCAATTAAGGTGATTAATAGCCTATCTTTTGAATCATG
The DNA here is from genome assembly GCF_018143015.1 of Lytechinus variegatus. Classification (NCBI taxonomy): domain Eukaryota; kingdom Metazoa; phylum Echinodermata; class Echinoidea; order Temnopleuroida; family Toxopneustidae; genus Lytechinus; species Lytechinus variegatus. The sequence goes on along the minus strand of NC_054756.1, from coordinate 12,303,196 downwards.
GGGGACTTATGTGAGAAATACAAACAAATGAAAATAACACTTTTCATGATTTACTGCCAGATTACGTAAGCATGGTAACACAAATACCCAAGTCATTACTGTAACGAAATCTGTCCTGCACATGTCCCATCCAAGACAAATGCCTGCTGAGGCTTGTGAGCATTGGATAAAAAGTGAGGAAGTAGTTTGATCTACATGATTTGCAATGGACCAAACATCAGACCGCCAAACTGTAAGTAGATTCCTATGCACCCAAATCAAACTTGGTTAAACAGGGGTATAACAATCTTCAAAACATCAAGGAGAGATTTGGCAATCCAGCTATGATGAAAACTCAAGTGTCCGTTTTCAGGGTCTGTTTGCAAAAATGTGCAATTCACACAGCACCATTCCTAGAAACGTTTGATTGAATTGACTTCTATACTAGTCTGTAAAGTTAAACAATACGACAACAGGAAATCCACTGAGGAATCCTATGCGGGGTAAAGTTGATGGTCATTTATTTTGTTAATTTTGTTAAATCGTTGAACACAATATGAATATTACGGACAAGTTTTATTATAACCCTAGTCAAGTTAAATCATGTATAGGACTCAATGAGTTATGGTATCTCACAGCTAAACCTAATTCAAAAAGAAAAAAAATTAAAGACATGATATCATGTATTGGAATATCAAAGGTTTACCTGCTCCATTGTAGCTCTATCAGCTTTATCTTTCATTCTTACTCTGAAAAAGACACAAGAGCAAATTTAATTCTGATTTTTATAATATCGATTTGATTTTGTTTTCCTCGGCATTCATACATTCACATAACACAACAAAGTAATTATCAAATGTTTAAGCATGAATCAGGATAAACTGTGCTAACCCATCAATCCAAACAAAATGATTTGTTAGCAGGAGGATTGACAATATAAGCAGATTGCTTTACAAATTTACAACACCAGAATCAAGCCCCTTAATTTCATCCCATACACTAACATGTGTTATATTAATTTCTAGGAGATTGGTAAATGATTTTACAATTACAGATGTCTTGAAACTGTCTGCACGAATTGCTTTTTTTTTTACCATGGGTGTTTTTTCATTAATAGTATTACATACAACATGAATTGAAGTTCAGTATTTTTGTTTTCATATTTGACTCATTGACTGTGTGTTATAAATAAATGTGGAGCGTTGTGGCCCAGTGGATTAGTCTTCGGACTTTGAAACAGAGGGTCGTGGGTTCGAATCCCAGCCATGGCATAATTTCCTTCAGCAAGAAATTTGTCCACGTTGTGCTGCACTCGACCCAGGTAAGGTAAGTGGGTACCTGGCAGGAATTTATTCCTTGAAATGCCACCACGCTGTAAAAGGCTGCGGGGCTAAAGGCAGGGTAATAATATCCAATGGAGCGCATAGGGACGCATTTGGCAGTGATATGCGCTATATAAGCATGTTGGTATTGTTATTAAAGTAAAATATACGTTTTCAGACACATGTATCTACTAATACTACAGAGAATAAAGTGACCTAGAATTGTATTTCTATAGAGAACCTAAAATGTTTTGAAAAGAAAAGTAATTGTTTTGTTACTTGGTAACCAAAATATTGCGGTAAAAATGTATTGAGTAGTTATTTAGCATTTCATCATTCAAGTGGGTCTATATTACTAGACTGCACTAGCATTATGGGTCAGGAAACTGGCCAGGTATGAGTAGTTGAGGACTCGAGATGGCGCTATTGGTTTGTATCTGCTTCAAGACCTTTGTGGTGCCACGAGCCTAATTACATCAGGAGGGCTAAAGATATTTGTTCAACCGGAATTTTTTCAATTTAATATTGCTGACTGACAAAAATGTATGAATATGACTCGAAATCTAACACTGATTCTAGAAATGGTAACTACTGAACTTCCTTCGCACAAATTGGGAAGCTAAATAAGTGACTTGGAACTATTTTTTGACTGGCGGAATAATTAGGGCTATTTTACTGTTTCATTTGATGAAGTTGATCCATTCATATTTATCTTCATAAATGGCGTTTTTTTTTTTAAATGAGCTGGCTCGGTACCCTTTCCTGGTCAGATATGGAATGTCAGATATATATCCTATCCAATGGTAGTAAACATTCCAACCTCTAATTTCACATTCATTTTATATGAATTTTTCAAAAAGTGCCATTTGAACACACAAGTAAATGTTTACACGCATGACATCTTGTCATATTTGTTTTTATAGCCCATGCCATTAATGGTTGAAATACCTGTCTGATTCCACTTTCTTGTTCGTCTTCATCAGAGAGTTGGTGGCAGCGTTGGAAAGAGAGCGTGGACCGGAGTATTTATCAACCGTTATCTTGCTGGCGAATCGGTGCATTGACTTTTCATGGGGCTAGGAAAGAAAAAAAACAGAGTATAAAGGGGTACAGATTATCAGAGAAAAATGGAGGATGGAACTCATTCCTAGCAAAAGTTACCCCCCCCCCCATAAAAAAAAAACACATACAAAAAAAAAACATTTACAAAAACCAAAGAATTCGTAAACTGACCTGAAATGAAGAGGCCTCTTTATGACTGGCTGAGTTCACTCCAGGTTTAGGCTGTGTGACAAGGAAATATGGGAAGAAGCAAGTTGATGAATATGCATATGGGTGTTTCATGTAGTTGTTTGTAAAATATGATGCCTTAACGCACGACTGATGACCCTTTCTTGTGCTAAATGGTTTTAACATCCCTCTGCAGCTGACTCCAAAAGCAACATGTTCCAGCCATACATTAAGTCTTGCTTAACTTTATGAACAGTTTTATGAAATACGCACCAGGAATGACCACACAATTGGAATGTGAAAAAAGAATGTAAAGATCTAGGAGCTGTTAACACAGAAATGATAATGGTATACACTTAGCCGTCTTATCAGGCTAACTTCCATAAATCCTTTATTCTGATTGGCTGTTTAGAGTTTTTAAAATCATAACCATTGTATAGGATGGCAAAGTTACAATAATAGTATTTTTATGCAACAGGGCCCTGGAACAGTAAATATCTTAAGTATGAAAGAATAGATAGAGGAGATAGGGTGAAGAATGACACAATAAAAACGAGAAGATACTTAATAAAAGACAACTGATTGTGATAAATGGCATGACTTACTCAATCACTTTATAGGGATTGGTTTAATAATAAGGACATCAGCTGGCATCTACTATTCTGACAATATTGGCCCTCACACTTGGAAGATTTCTAGTATCCCATTCTGAGCCTCCCAATACAAAATTAATATCTTGTGGCCCTAGTTGACAAACCCATTGGCTACAGTATTAAATTCCATGATTTTGACAGGCTATGTACAAGGACCACCTGCTTCCAGTATTCACTAGTAAATTATTACATGATACCAGTATTTATAAAATAGCTTTAAAAAATGGACATAATGATAATGAAGCTTTTCAACATGTATTCATCAAAGTAAAATCGCATAAATGACCAGATCGCTGGAGCAAAAATAAAACTGTCTAGTGACAAACTTGTCACTTGGTTCTATCATATATTATTTCGCTCTAGCATTCTGGCCATTCTTGTGATTTTACTCCGATGAGTGCATGTCAAAAATCTTCAGTATGTCCGTTTTTTAGGCTTATGACTTATGACTTTGAAGTACCTGACAAATAATCATATTATTATTATTTTATTCGGCATTTCAACAACAAAAAAGTGTACAATCAATTTATAGTAACAGTATTTACTTTACCTGAGGGTTACACGCTCTTACAGCATTGAACTTCTTTGTAAAATCTGAAAGATATTGAACATTTTTTTAAATGTATTTAACTTACAATAGTGATTAAGAGAGAATGAGCATGTCGTAGAAGAAGAACAAGTAGAAGTATTATCAGAAAAAGAAAAGAAAAAGACAGAAGTGGGGAAAGGGAGGAAGAAGAGGAGGAGACGGAGGGGGAGGGGGAAGGGGAGGAGGAGGAAGAGGATGGAGAGGAGGAAGGGGAGGAGGGGGAGGAAGAGGGGGAGGAGGAGGGAAGGAGGGAAAGGGAGAGAAGGAAGGGAGGAGGAAGGGGAGGTGGAGGAGGAGGAAGAGGAAGGGGAGGAGAAGGAGACGGAGACGGAGGAGGAAGAGGAGGAGGAGGTGGAAGAGGAGGACAAGGGGAAGGGGAGGAAGAGCAGGAGGAGGGGGAAGAGGAGGAGGGGGAGGAGGAGGAAGAGGAAGGGGAGGAGGAGAAGCAGGAGGACGGGGAGGAGGTGGAAGAGGAGGAGGGGAAGGGAGGAGGAGGAAGAGGAAGGAGAGGAGGGGGAGGAAGAGGAGGAGGAAGAGGAAGGAGAGGAGAAGCAGGAGGTGGAAGAGGAGGGGAAGGGAGGAGGAAGAGGAAGGAGAGGAGAAGCAGGAGGGGGAAGAGGAGAGGGAAGAGAAGGAAGGGGAGGAGGAGGAGGTAGGGGAGGAGGAGGGGGAAAAGGAGGAGGTGGAAGAGGAGGAGGAAGGGGAGGAGGAGGAAGAGGAAGGAGAGGGGGAGGAGGTGTAAGAGGAGGGGAAGGGGAGGAGGAGGAAGAGGAAGGAGAGGAGAAGCAGGAGGGGGAAGAGGAGGAGGTGGAAGAGATGGAAGAGGAGGAGGAGGAAAAGAAGATGGACATGAACTTATATAATAGATGTACAGTAAAATCACACCATCGTGAGATCACTAGAAAATCATAATCGATTGTCAATAATATCACTAACCATCGGTATCACCATAAAAACATGCACATGTATGTATTTGTTTGGCCAAGTTCACAGCAATACATGGTTCCAAGCAAAAGAGTAAGAGTCAAAGAAGATCAAACAATAAAATTAAACTTCCACACAAAGATGCACATTTTTTTACTTCAAACTCGTCCAGTCTGACTAACCTGTGCTTTCATCTTCCCAGTCATAATAGTCATCATCGTCTTCTCCTTCATCATCTTCATCCCATTCCGCCTCATCTAAAGATGCCTCAAGCACTAGGAATTCATCAAGCGATAGAGAAAATGAAACAATAATGAAAACAATGGAAATAGAAACTATAACATTGTACAACAACATCATTGGCATTACCATATTTAGTAAATAATAATAATAATGCTAACCAAAAACAAAGAAAAATCATTATCATAATAATAGTACGACAATTGGTATGCCTGGGTTTTCACATTTTGTTGTTAGCATGTGTTCGTGACTTTTTTGTTGATGATTCTGAACTGCAAAACATTTGAATTGATACAAAATCAAACTGGAATTCCAATTTTGTTTATTTGGTCCACTATTTTCTTTGAAAATAGCATAATTTGCAAGTATTTTTGATATTCTAAATCTGTCTTATTCCATCAAATTATCTAGTGCATGCAATAGCCAATGGCATTGGTTTATCGAGTCAAACAAAAATAAATCCACAGGTAGCTTTGATGCAACACTTCTTGCAAAATCAAGTTATAAATATAAACTATACTACAAGGGAAAACTGGAAAGTCAAAAGAACATATACAAGGAAACACACGAAGAGCGCCCAGCAGCATTTCACATATTGTCATTTGGGGTTGTGTATAAAACATATGGGGGAAATTGTAGGGAAATCGTAGAGGAATAACGAGGGGTAATTTTGCCAAAAAAAGAAGGGTTTTTTTATGCTAAAACAAAATTAGAATATACCGTATCTGAGAGATTTCAGGGAAAAGTGGGTAGAATTATTCCAATATGTCGCCCCTGTGCACTCTCCATAATACCCCACCGATCATTTTTCTCCAAATGTATTATATTCAACCGCATGCCAATATTATGCAAGAGTCTACTTTGTACTCAAAGCTGTTGGGCGCCCTTCCATATGTAAAACAATTGTGTCATAAAATCCCTCATATGTGCAGTCTTCTCCTTGTCGTGTCTTTTCAGTTTGAGACTGCTTCCTTCGATAACATACATGTAACTCTTACATGCAGTACATACATATACATCCAAGGTTAAAAAAGGTGTATCAGAATTGAATCCTACTAGAAGTATATATAAAAAAAAACAGTTTTGGGTTTTGAGGTACGTGGATTCTTACTTTATCAGAGGAGAGCACGGGACAGCTTTCCTGCAAAAGAGACACTTGTAATCACATACACTGTACAACATCATCATTAATCATGAATTAGTTAATTTGCCCCCCCCAAAAAAAAATAATAATAATAATAAATAAAAAAAAAATATAATAGAGAAACTAAATAGACAGATTAAATTGTACATAAAGACAGAATATGAGAAAGATTAGGAAAGACTCCCATCATGTCCCCTCCACTAATAAACTAAAAGCGTTGTGGCCCAGTGGATTAGTCTTCGGACTTTGAAACAGAGGGTCGTGGGTTAGAATCCCAGTCATGGCGTATTTTCCTTCAGCAAGAAACTGATCCACAATGTGCTGCACTCAACCCAGGTGAGGTAAATGGGTACCGGTAGGAAGTAATTCCTTAAAAAGTTGTGTGCGCTATGAACGCCTAGCTTAGCCGGGTAATATAGGAGCGCCTTGAGCACCTAACAAGGTGGATATGTGCGCAATATAAATACCCTATATCATTATTAAAACAATTCCTACAACATCCCCTCTCTTGTTCTTTATTTCTTCCTCTTCTTTTCTACATGTACAAATACATGTACTTCAAGCTGCATTTGAACCTCTCGATCACAACTGATGTATCTCCAGTGAGTCTGTCGCCTAACTCACTGAGCTACACGTAGCAGGAATTGCTAAAAGCAATGGGTTTCACAGTGATTATTATACGCCGATATTGCGACTAGTCTAGCCTCCAAGAGTGAAGTGAATATATTTTTCTGACTAAATAGAATGAGATTGGGAATTAAATACACACACTCAATCCTGCACAAAACATTGCTGGAATACCTTTATACCGCATCTACTGAAATATACAGCAATTTCTGCAGTCAAATTTCCAGGTCTATCTTGTATTGTACATTGTCTTCCTAGCTTGGATAAATTGCAATACCGGATCTGTGCTATTTGTGCTTTGCTGTACCAATGCAGTGACTATATTACTATTCCCATGCGTGAACATAATGCCACACAGACCAAAACTTGCCATATATATTTTGGTAGGTATCCAACTTTTCTTTGCTAAATCTCTTTTTATATGTCATATATCTGTATAAACCCTTTCCATTTTCAATAATTTTTTTTGTTTTCAAATATAATGGAGGGAACATAATGATGGAAGTCTTGCCAAAGATTGTTAAATATTTCTCTTAGAAAAATCAGAATAAGTTAGAACCTTTTTGGGTGAGATCTCCTTCCTCAATCTGAGCTGTAGGAAGAGACATCTGATTTCTTAGTGGGTGCACCCTAAAATGAGATAAGCATACAAGAGAAAGGTTATAGAAAACTGTTCACAAACCAGCTATAAACATATACAGATATTTACGAAAGTGAGCAAATATTGAAATATAATACATGATTATAAAATAATCATAATTACAATAATAATTTATAATCACATATTAAATTTTAGTATCTGTCAAATAATAATTTGAATCTATAAATTGTTCGTCAAAACAGCATTTTTTAACATCGCTAATCGAATGTACGTCATAACGAAGAGGTTCAAGAATCAGACCTATCGTATTTGCTTTGTTGACAAACGGATCGAGGGATCTACACGAGATCGGTCTGGTAAGAAACCTAAAAATTTTCACTTTTTTATTAACCAATATTTGGAATGTTAATACGCATTTGGCGTTTGAAGGTTCAAATATCAATAAAATTCACCCTTAAAAACCAATCCGCTATCTAGGTCTCGCCTCTGCATCTATGGGAAGAGTGTCAAGGCTCCATGATGAAGAAGTATTAATGTCAAAATATTTTTTAAAAAACATCATCATGGAGTCCTCAAGGCTAAGCCGTGCGAAGTGTTCTTCATATGCACGGATTGTGGTTAGTCTTGCACTCTCAGCCCAGTATGTCAGCAAGGTGGAGGAAAGTCCCGCAAGGAATATAAGCTACGGCCAATAAATATCATGAATGTTACCTAAATTCCAGGTAAATTCATATTTATCGGCCGATGCAAGTATTCTTTTTTATCTATGTTAGCACTGCTCATGATATTGTTGTCCTCTACATGTATATCAGTCCTTCACGTTTATAATTTCATGGAGCTCAATAAATTGCTCTCCTTCTTTTTTTTTTTAATAGCTCAATTGAGCTCCTCAGAATCGCTCTCCGTGAGGAGCTCAAATCAATCCATAATACAATACATGTATGATAAATTGTAGATTTTTCTTAACATTGTATACATGCAATAGCTGTGTTAGCTATTAATCTGTGGTGAAACTAGGCATGGGTCAATTAGTTTACAAGATGTCGCATGCGCTCCTGCTAAAAAAAAAAAAAATTGAAAAATAAAATTGCTAAAATTTCACATTTTACGTCTTTAAATCCATAAAATGGCCTTCTTTTATCCATATTCCTTGAAATTACTTTGATTTAGTTGAAAACTATCAGAAAAATGAAGAGTTTTCACCTCTTTCCCCGACTCTGATTTGAACTTACCACTATAAATATTGTAGTCCCACATGTAGACTTCCATGGTGTTGCCATGAAAATCTACACATGGGACTGCAATATTTACCGAGTTTAAATTAAAATCAGATTCAGGGAAAGAGATGAATATATAGTGAATTTGGTTACAGACCCCTGCGTCCAGTAACGTTGGCGAAGAACAATAGGAAACAAGATGGCAGCGTAAACATAGGGCAAGTCCCTTCCCTCTTTTCACAATATTTTTCAAATTTTTTGGATGAATTCTTGTTCAAAAATAACAACGAGAGCGTAGAAACGTCGGGAATGAAGTTTTATTCCATGTCATGCATGTACATGATTTAGGGCTAGATCTTTTAGAAGTAGAAATCTCGGGGTGAAAGTTTCAGGTTTTTGCGGCCTATACACACGTGAATATATAGGAATACCTGGCTTCATTGAAAGTAACCGTACGTCAGTAAATGATTTTAACTCTCTAGAAGCCGCCTGGCTAATTCTGGCTTCCAAGACGCAAGAAAACATCGGTAAAGTACCATTTTCATACCTTTTAATATAAATCTTTTACATTTTTTCATTGATTAGAAACCAATATTGAAATATTGTAGTTGATAAATCCTTAGTGTAAATTCGATGTAAAAAAAGCACATCGAAATCTGGATAGTCAATCTACAGAAGGGAGGGTGTGATAACACATGCGAGCTCACACTAACACTCTACCGTCGGTGAATGGGGATGATAGTAAAATGTTAGAAATTGTTGAATAAATCATAAGAAACGACGGCTATTCCTGTCTAGGGTAAGTATAGCCTGGAGGCGTTTGGGGAGTGAAGTCTTCTACCTACGTAGTCACTCCCCTAACGCCTGGCGCTCGAATACTTAGGCTCCCACATACCAAGGGAAAAGGCAACTAAACAAATGCACCAAACTGCTAGTTATGTTCAGAATCTGAGGTTAACACTTCTGTACATGGGTAAAAATATCGGTTGGCAACGTTTGGCAAAAAATGGATAGTAATGGTTAAAAAATAAAAGTAGAAGAGAGTTTACTCACACTCACATTTGTTGTCATCGCCATCTTTGATCCATTATTTTACCTTTACCTTTACCCGAACTTCTGGAAGAGTGCTGTGGATCCCAGCATTATTGGTTGCATTATTAATGCAACCTAGTTACGTGACGCATATACAGTGCATATCAAAAAAAAGTTTACACTATGAAAAAATCCTGTAAAATTATAAATTTGTAATATCCTGTAGATTTTTCCACATTTTAACATTGGTACAGATCCATTTAAGCAAATGACGATATAACTATCGAAAAATATTTCCGCTTGAGTGAGCACCACTTACTTTTGAAAAGTTAGTGAAAAATGATTTGCGCAGAACTTTGAAATAGCTATGCGAATTAAAGTAAACCTTTATCATGAAGAACACGTAGAATTTAGCAAGTAAAATTGATTTGAAGATATCTTTGACCTCTTTTAACTTGTTTCCTTGCCCAATACACTTCGAAGAGTGCATTGCGCCCCGCCCCACTCCCCCACTCACCAAGGCCATCAAGACGATATTTGATTTACACTGAGCTGTGATTTACATAAAATGAATTAGGCTTGATTTTCATTTTGTTAATCATTGTCAAGCTTAGGAAAAGTGTGGAGAAACAAGTATTAAATGAACAATTAAATGTCAACTCACTTTAAATAACAAAAATTTAGTGAAAAAGTGCTGGAGATGTCTGATGTAAACTTTGGTTTAGATTCAGTTATGTCCTCAGATCCAGCTGGCACAAAAAGGGTAAAAGTTGTGCTTACTAAGTGTTCGAAATGTCAATTTGGGTGGCAAATTTGTTTAAAAATGCTTGGATGTATCTGTTTTATCTTAATTGACTAAAAGTGCTAGGGAAATGTAGGAAAAATGTTTCGCAGGGTAAGTTTGATTTCGCCCTTTCCCCCTTGACACTGCGTGAAAACGAGCATTTCTGCGCAAACAGATTTCTGCGAGCTTTACAAAAATGGACAGTGCTCACTCAAGTGTAACATTCTGTCAAAACTTTTACTTTCATTGGATAGATGAGACCCAAACCCAAAATTACATGTGAAAAAATTACCCACATGTTGTATATTTTTTAATTCCCAGAGCTTTTTCAAAGTGTAAACTTTTTTTTGATACGCACTGTAGAGGGAGGCAAAATCATAAGCGGTGCTAGATTAAAAAGTGCTAAAATGTCTCACTTCAACCACTGAACTAGAAATACGTATTTTCAGTTCAGTGGTTGAGGCGGGACATTTTAGCACTTTTTAATCTAGCATCGCTCATGATTTTGCCGCCCTCTATACGCGTCACGTAACTAGGTTATCAAACTCAAAGATGGCGATGAAAACAAATGTGAGTAAACTCTCTTCTACTTTTATTTTTCTATCACATTTCTGATATATTTTTTCACCATAACTATCCATTTTTTGCCAAACGTTGCCAACCGATATTTTTACCCATGTACAGAAGTGTTAACCTCAGATTCTAAACATAAATAGCACTGCCACTGGTGCATTTGTATAGTTGCCTTTTCCCTTAGCATGTGGGAGCCTATGTATTCGAGCGCCAGGCGTTAAGGGAGTGACTACGTAGGTAGAAGACTTCATTCCCCAAATGCCTCCAGGCTAGGTAAGTATCACCCATGGTTTCAAATCATCTTGCATGCAAAGGATTCATCTGCACCTGGTACACGAGAATCTTTCACACCCTTTTTACTAAAATAACTATGACTTTTACATCATAGCTAAGAATTCTAATTGTGCTATGACACTTTCCGAACCATATGGATCGTTTGTTGACTTCTCTTTGCTGTTTTTTTAAATAAAATAAGAGCATTTTTCGTGATCTTCACGTAGATACCTCCTGCTCAGCGCGGATATCAATTTTTGCCTAAAGAGGGCGCGCGATATTATTCACAAGCCGGTAGGCACTTAAGAACCAAGTTTGAAAGGATACTCGTAAAATTACGTCACTCTCACCGATGAATATTCATTAGATCGTGGTCCTGCGTGTTCAATACACACTGAGTGCATGCATGCAGAGAGTTTGTATTGAACACGCACGACCACGATCTAATGAATATTCATCGGCGAGAGTGACGTAATTTTACGAGTGTCCTTTCAAACTTGGTTCTTAAGTGCCTACCGTTTGTTTACGGTTTTGCAACTTGTACTGCTAGCTGCATTCTAGGCGATCAGCATTATTTTCTTGCTCGTTCAATCCACTTTCATCATCTTGTCAAAAGATGGCGTACTTTACCAATAAGTATATACATGAGATGCAACCTGTTGATTTTGAATCGAGAATGTTCGATAGGAAAAATTGCTTTTCGATTGTTGTTTGCGTACTTTCCACCGCAGTATCAAGGGTAACTAAGGACAGATCGAACGGAGTATCCTGGTTGAGACTTGGAAGTAAGCGATAAAAACACTTTTATAAATAATTTCCAATTCCTTTTTATAATATTATTTTAAAACGAAATTAAATCATTTAATAAAGATTTCCATAGTGGAGAAATACTGAAAGGTTTGGACTTTGTCGTGTTTCATTCCCTCACATTCGTGTGATGAATGAAAACGTCAAAGTCCACTATGAAATCACATGCGTTGTGCGAGTTTAGTATTACTAACCTCGCATGTTGTGTGAGTGGGTAAGTATAGCGGTGTCGCCTAGAGTGGGCCCCCCCCCCCCCCGAGTCAAAACAAAAAACAACAAAATGAACGAATGGGACTACTAACTATGTGAGACTAATATATCTCCCCCAGTTTACTCACACTTGTACGACCGATATCGCTTCATCTGCGTCCTCAAATTGACCATCAGCCATCTTTAACGTAGCGCTAGGATGCTAACGTTAAATCTAGTACCGAAACTTTGTATCCCTCCTCGGTCTTTGGCTTTGCCTTTGGAGTCTGGTTCGGAGGAGTGCATGCAGCTTACCCGATTGATACAGTGGGAACCGATGTAGGCCCTAGCCAAAATTGCATGCGGCTAATTCGCTTGCGAATTGCGCAATCACGTTGTAAATAAATTAGTTAGTCTGCGAGATCAGACCCTACACATCGACGCCCCTTAGACAGTTAGATATACATGTGTAAGTCATTCCACACCACACCCCCCCCCCACACACACACACACACATGGTAAGCTACTCTCTTAAAGGACAAGTCCACCCAAAAAAAAATTGATTTAAATAAGAAAAGAAAATCACTGAAAACTTCATCTAAATCAGATGTAAAATAAGAAAGCTGTGACATTTTATAAAGTTTCGCTTAATTTCACAAAACAGGTATATGCACATCGATCCTGGCAATAGATGCAAATGACCAGACTGGTGACATCATCGACTTGATAAAATGAAAAAAATTATCATTCAAACAATAAAAAATAACAAAAGAAATAGTGAGTAGTGGACACCATCAATTGTCTCATTGCTTATATGCTAAGATTTGCATATATAACTGTTTTGGAAAAATGAGCGAAACTTTAAAATGCATGCCTTTCTTACCGGTATCTTATTTTTAACTGGGCGTTGTGGCGTGCGCCTGTAATCCAAGCTGTGTGGAATTGATGCAGAGGTTCGTTCGAGCCCTGGGGAGTGTTTCATCAACATTTTCATCCGACAATTATAGTCGTCAGATCTGACATCTTTCTCTGATGTTGATTGGCTGAGAGGTATACTGTTTCTATGGTGAGTGTCGGATAAAATGGGACTTGTCGGATAAAACGTCCTTTCATGAAACGCCCCCCTGGTCACGTCTTTCGGATGGTGACGTGAAAGGTCGGTCCAGACGTAAATAATCTGATTGATACACGTCTGACACAACTCAAATACACACACACACACACACACAGAAATTTTTAGTGTTAGACTTGTTTGATTTTTCTCTTTAAAATTCAGGGGTGGACTTAACCATTGAGGTCTGTGACTTCCTAGAGCCTTCAAAGATAAGATTTCGTTCCTTTAATTCTCTGCAAGTAAGCAAATTTCCCAATCTGGAAAAAATCGTTTTGAAATGTAAAGCACCTCTTTTTGGGGGGGTCATATTCATGACGATTTGTAGATAACTGTTTTCACAAAATATCTATAAATTTTGAAATTCAATAACTTTGTTATTTGTTATCTGATTTTGATGAAATTTTCAGCATTTTGCTTTGTGAAATTTACTCTATTTATCAATAAATGAATATTTTCAGCCTTTTAATGCGTATATAGGCTTTTTTATGTCAATAATTTGGGTGTTTTTCATACAGATACTTTGGAAATTAGTTACTGAAAACCACAGGTAAAGATAAATCATTTTCACACTGACTTACAAAATGAATCGCCATACGATTATAGTTTTATTCAGTGTACGCTATTGATAATAATAAAATATAATTATTTACCTTGGTGCAAAATTTCAAATGTGTACAAGCAAGGAACTGCAATAATAAAAAAAAAAAACAGTATAAGTTAAAGGCTTTGATTAATAATGAATCGGATTTAACAGAATATAAGGTCTTTAGTCATTGTTTGTTTGGTTTTGTTATTGACTGTTTGAAGAATTTCTTTCATTTCAAGTATTTCAGCAACACAAATTACAAAGAATCTTTAGGAGAAGAAAACATAATGAAATGAAAAGTAACCTCTAACTTGAAAACAAGTTTGTAATCAAAGGTTCCCCATAATGATGTGAATATCAAGCACTGAAACTAGTTATTCCCGCAAACTTACGAAAAGAGGGAGATTAAAGGAGAATGAAACCATTGGAACAAGATAGCTTGTGTGAAAACAGAAAAATCAAAGAAACAGATCATCAAAAGTTTGAGAAAAATTGGACAAATAATGAGAAAGTTATGAGCATTTGAATATTGTGATCACTATTCTATGGAGATCCTCACATTGGCAATGCGACAAAGATGTGTGATGTCACTTGTGAACAACTCTCCCCTTTATACCTCAGTATATATATTTCACTTGAATTGCCTCTTTTATCACATCTATCCATAGATCATGTGTTCTTTCTACAGTATATATTTCACTTGATAGCCCCACCGTCAATTCTAAAGTTAGCAGATATCCTGAAAGTGACGGTCTCTACGTACGAATTTGAAATATTTTCTTCGTGGATGTGTTTTTTAATCCATATGATTACAATACAAGCTTTTGTTGTTTAGGACCTTTGCAATAATGGACCTCTGTATATTTTCAGGAAATTAAAAATGATCAATAAGCCGATTTTCTTTGTGTCAAGAGGAACATACTGACGAAGTGATCAATGATCAAAATAAGTTACAAATCTGGGGCTCGTTTCATAAAGGACTTGCAATTATTGTAACTTTGCCATAATGGCAACTACCATGGTAACAGGGCTCAGCCAATCATAATCAAGTTTTCCAGTAGTTGCCATAATGACAAATTTACAACATTTGCAACTCTTTATGAAACGGGCCCCTGACATAGGCGTCGGAAGCCGATCCCCCCTAAATTTTACGTTGATAACCTTTTTTTTTCTTTTTTGCTTGTCAATTTTGTTTCCTGTGTCCCCCTAAAATTTTTGGTTGATTTTTCTTATGCTTTAAAAAAAAAAATTGGCTTCCGTCGCCAATGGCCCCTGATAATAACCTTCCCCACTTTGCTGCATTTACGAGATCGTTCGGGATCCAACAAAGTACTCTAAATAATATAATATAGAAAATAAAGAGTACGTGATGATGGGCGATATAGAGATGTCAGTCCGATGCTTCCTTGCCTCCTAGCCAATAACAACTCTGACTCTTTGCTCTCATGGCAATATTATAATTTTTCACTTCGGGAAAACACAAGCAAGCAGACATATTACTATTTTCTGGCGTACAGAATCATACTTCAAAGTGGAGTTCATCACTCGAATAGTTTCCATTTGTTGTGTTTCATCTCCGATGTGAAATTTACAGCTCATTATTGGAAGAGGGAAAACGAACTGGGTTTGCAGTATGGCAGGGATACAAGGAGTATACGTATTCATTCTCCTGACAGCGATTCATTTTGTAAGTCAAAATGTGAAAATGATTTATCTTTAACTGTGGTTATCAGCTACTAATTTCCAAAGAATATTGTATACCATTGCACTTTCGTCAAACAAAATTTAATCTTCCTTGAATACCTTATGACTTTCTCGTATAAGCGTTGATGGGGGAGGGGCCGACATGTTTCTCGACTTAATAATAAGTATAATACATTATGGACAGTATATTTTGTGCCATATTTCTCTAGAAATATTCTCCAGATCGACCAGTACGCAAATCGAGCGAATGAGGAAAAATCAAACCCAGTCTACTTCATTTACAAAGTTAAGACGCCGTTCAAAATTCAAAACACCATCTTTTACTTTGTTTTAAATTTTAAACAAACAGCATGCTCCATACTTTAACGATTATATATTAAGTATTAGACTTTGTTGTTTATACTGTGAAATTGATAAACGGTGTTATAATTTTACAATTTAAACAGAGCTTTGACATGTATAGATTTCCAATTACTTGTGACGAAATAATAATAAAAAATGGAACCTTTGTTAGAAAGAAGGATTTGTTTCCATAATAATTAAATTTTGAGAAGTATACCATTCCTTTAAAATTTGAGGCCAGTCGGACCCTTTGACTGTAGCGTATAATGGACGAAAAATGTTGAGGGGGCAGATGGCGAATATATGGGGTAAAATCTCTAAAAAGCTGCGAGCGAGCCCCCCCCCCCCCGGGACTTTCTGAAAGAAAAAAAAATGTGGATAGAACTTCAGACATTATTCAGAACATTAACATATTGACCCTATCCCTTTTCTTGGTTTCTCTTTCTTTTTTTTTTTTGGGGGGGGTATCACTCCCAATGCTCCCAAAAGCCACCCTCCTTTTGCACGCCAATGCACCTTGCCAGAATGAGGATCTTCGCTATAAATACAGCTACTTTTTTTTGCAAATGCAATCTGAGATTATATCAAATCGACAGATCAGACCACAAAAATATTTCGAAAAAATGAGACTTATACAATTTATTCATTTGAAAAATATATACATCTTAAAAGATGTAATTGGATAGAGTCCACGAGGCCGAATGGTAGGACTGTGTACGTTTTTCTATATTAAAATATTTTCTGCTTTACTGTGATATGGTCTATTTCCAATTGGACAAATGCCAATGAACTAACTCGTCTACTATCATTTTGGTCTATCATGCAGTTTGTCCATCCACTCACCATTTCGTCTAATAACCAGTTAATTGGTGCACTAGCTTTAGCCACTATTTGGTCTAATTGGACTTTAGAAGTGTTAATCAGGGTCCGCGGAACCAGGGGGGGGGGGCTTGGGGGCTTCAGCCCCCACTTTTTTCCAAAACCGTGTCCAAACACGTAAAAATGACCATATTATTATTGTGATTTTTAGCAAGGTTAGCCCCCACTTTTGGCTCAGCCCCCCCCCCCTTGAAAACCGTTTCGCGGCCCCTGTTAATTGTGCAAAATAAAGAATGAAAATGAAATAGATTTTAGACTGTTTTATTGTATTTCATGAAATCATAATCTAAATCTAAGCTAATTCCAATAAGCCACACTATATAGGTTTATATTCTTGAGCGCTCACTCAATAAATCTATTCCTGAGGTGATTGTAGATAATAATATGAATTTAACATGATTAGGTTTGAAAATTTGGTCAAACTCTTGTTGATGCATGGCTCAGCTGACAATTGCCGAGTGATTTCTTTTGTACATTCCTACTCAAAATTTTCTTTTATTTGCCATATAGGCTTTTATAGGCCTATATATGGCAATTAATAAAAACTGAAACAGTGGTATCTCTTGACTGATTCAGTTTCTATTCACTTAACCAATTTTAATAAAAGCTAATAAAAAAATGTATTCTTCATTTTCTCGTTCAGATTATCCATTATAGTGGAACGGTCACGTGCGGGGCCCGTATATTGATCAAAAGACGAGTGGTTGCTATTTGTAAATTATTATTATCTTCTCATGCCGCATGGTGAACGCGGAAACTGTATCGGCCTAATTACAATATATCTTTGATAAGTTCCAGCCCTCTAGATTTGGATTAGCTTTATTTGTATGTATATATATCAAGACAATACCCATATCACTTTCGGGAGGGACAGGGGGGGGGCTTGGATTGCTTGTACTAGAGTCCATTAATTCTCCCATTTCAAGAAAGCTATTTTTTAAAGGTTGTTTTATTGTATTCTCTCAAATCAAAATACACAATCACATTCCATAAGCAATTTGTACAAACTATTTGAAACATAATTATAAATCATACAATAAATCCATTTATACATCAAACTTAAAAAATACTAGAAATTAATTCTAATGCGTTTCAGCAATTACAAAATGAAATATTAACAAAATATATGACATGATAAGAGAGAAAAAAGATTTATAAAAAATGTTGTTCCACCCCCCCCCCCCCCCCCCCCGTCCCCAGGTTATAATTATGATAATCGACAATGATCTAAATCATTATAAGGCGATCCTGATATTATGTGAAACAAAATAATTAAAAAAAAATCAAACAATATTCTCGAACTCGAATGATTTGAAAATATTTTGACCGTCAAATTTCAATGCACCTATCTTGCTGAAAGAGGTTTTGAACCTTGAATCTCTGTGATTAGAACAAGATAAGTTTATCGGGTTATTATAATTTAGGTTAGTACCCCGAGCATGTTAATATGTATAGGGGAGATAGGGGAAATGGGAGTTTCGTCTCCCGCCGGAAAAAGTACAACAGGGAAAAATAAATCAAAATTTAAAGAAAAAAAAGTGAAGGCATTCTATACGAGCTAGCTATCAAGGTGCACCCTCTCGGCTCCCCACCCCGGGCCCAGGTTCCAATGGCAATACTACTCCTATAATCCCACTGATCATCCCATGCACCGTCAGCTGGATAAACAAAATAAAAGATATCTATTCCTCTTTCTATGGATTTGAAGAGCTCACTTGCAAAAGGGGTTAGGTCCATTTTTCATCAAATTTGATTTTTAAGTCTTGATGTAAAGATTTTTTAGTAGCTCTATAAGATGATATCAAAGAAAAATTGAAATTCCTATTAAAAAGTGAACTAAAATGGCAAAGAAAAATCACTTTTTTTTCAAAAGGGGTTCCATTTCAGTTTAGTTGCAAAAGGAGTTCACACATAATTTTTTAAAGACAGGTAGATTTCTCTTATACCCAATTTTGTTAGGGTATCATGAAAATTTAGTTTCGCATAAGAATATTGCAATATGGGAGAATTATGGATTTTCATTTTCTTGGAATGGACCTATCCCCTTTTGCAACTACATAAACCCGTCTGAAGAACTCATTTATCAAAAGAGGTTTGGTCAATTTTTCATAAATTTTAATGATTTCTGTCTAACCTCTAAATTTTTATTCACTCCGATATACCAAAGACAAGTTGACATTCAAATAAGAACGTGAATGAAAGTGGCAAAGAAAAATCATATTTTAATCAAAGTGATTTGATCATTTCAGTTTACTTGCAAAATGAGTATAGGTCCACAATGATAATAAAAAAATATAAAGAAAAAAAATTGAAGACAGGTAGATTTCTTTTACACCTAATTTTATGTTCACATAATATTGCAATAAGTAAGAATAAAAACATGGTTTTTTTTTCTCGGAATGGTCCAAAGTGGACCTAACCCCTTTTGCAACTGAACTCTTCATTTGATGGCAACCAGATAATTATTGACTTATTTTTTACACAGCTTTTGAAATCCGGGAAGTATTTTGTCATTTGTGTAGTTATTTCAAATTTCTTTCTTCTTTATCAGTCATTTTTCTTATTTTTTTTTGTTTTTCAGTCCTCCTTGTTTGTTTTTGGTTGGCAAGCAGCAAGAAATTACTATTTCTGCCACCGACTGCTTTTTGAGCTTTTTTTTCCTTTGAAAGGATGAATAGCTTAATTCTTTCCCTTCATTCTTTTTTTCTGTTCTTTGTTAGGTTCCTTTTTTTGTTTTTCCTTCTTTCCTTTCCTTCCTTTTTGTTTTCTTTTCTGTTAATCTATTTTTTTACGGTCTTTTTGGTCCCTTGTCCCTTTTTCCTTTTTTCGTACCTCCTTTTCTTTTTTCCCCGTATCCTTTTTTTCCTTTAAAAGCTTTCGCTTTTTTTCCTTTTCTTAGTTTTCTTTTTCTTTCTTTTCGCTCTAGTTTCTTTTCTTCAAGTTCTTTTTTTCCTTCTCTCTTTTTTTCTGTACTTTTTTTTCTACTCTTTTCTCTTTTTCCTTTTTCTTCCTTTTTTCCTCCCATTTTTCAAAAATTGTTTTCTTCTGTTTTGTTTTCGATTGCAATTTCCACCAAAACAAAAAAAAATCAGACTCGTATTCAAGGATGTTTCGAGCTCGACGTAAGATCGTATCTCTCTGTATCACAGAGATACGATCTTACGTATACGTAAGCTCCCGGAGGCGCGTTTCCGTTTTACACCCTGGCGAAGGCATTTTCCGGAAAAGTAGCCAAAAAGCGACTTGTGAAGAGTCTACACACGTCGCTGGTTGCATGCAGCGTGCGACACAGGCGAGTCAACCACCGCATGCAATTTGCAGTTACTGATCAGAGCACAGAGTTCCTCGGCACTTCATATGGCAGTCAGGAGTGAAATCCGAACATGTTTTTGCAGTCGCGTTGTTTATGATAGTTTTTTTTTTCTAAAAATAAATTATTAACTAAATGAATAGAATGACAGACAAAATCAAAATAAACAGATACATATAATGGAAAGACAAATTGAAGTTTGATGGATTGATACACTTAGAAGCTGCCGAAAGATAGATATATAGAAGACTGATAAATAGATAGAGACAAGAAAGACAGACAGATAGATAGATAGATAGATAGAAATAGAGAGAGAGAGGGAGAGAGAGGTGGATAGATAGATAGAAAGAGAGAGAAAGAGGGAGAGATGGATGGATAGATAGATAAATAGAGAGAGGGGGAGAGACAGAGAGGTCGATATATAGAAGGAGAGGGGGAGAGAGAGAGAGAGATGTTATAGATAGAAATATGGACGGACAAAGAGAAAGAGAGAAAAAAGACAGACAGATGCTAGAGAAGGAGAGAGATAGAGAATTTGAGAGACAGATAGATAGATGTTAGATAGATAGAAAGATAAAGAATGAGAGAGACAGAGAAGATAGACAAATTAACAGATAGATAGATACATAGATAGATAGATATATAGATAGAGAGAAATAGAGAAAGACAGAGAGATGGATAGATAGTTGGATAGAGAGATAGATAGAGAATTAGTAGATGTTAAATAGATTTAAAAGTGAGAGAGACAGAGAAGATTATTAACAAATTAACAGATAGATACTGAAGTTATAAAAATAGATAGATAAATAGATAGAGAGAAATAGAGAAAGACAGACAGATGCATAGATAGATCAGGGGGAGATAGAGAGAATTTGAGAGATAGATAGATGTTAAATGTGACAGGGAAGATTATCAACAAATTAACAGATAGATAGATACTGTATACAAAAATAGATAGAAGATAGATAGATGGATGGGGGAGAGAACTTGAGAGATGGAGGTATGTTATAGATATATGGACGGAAAAAGAGAAATAGAGAAAAAGACAGACAGATGGATAGATAGAGGGAGGGAGAGAGAGAGAATTTGAGAGATAAATAGATGTTAGATAGATAAAGAATGAGAGAAACAGAGAAGATAGACAAATTAACCGATACTGTAGTTTCATAGATAGATAGATGAATAGATAGAAGAAAGACAGACAGATAGATAGAGAGAGAGCTGGAGAATTTGAGAGATAGATAGATGTCAGATAGATCAAGAATGAGAGAGAAGAGCGACAAATTAACAGATAGAGGTAGGTAGAGAGAGAGAAATAGAGAAAGACAGACAGATGGATGGATAGATAGAGATCGAGAGATAGAGAATTTGAGATAGATAGATGTTATATAAAGAATGAGAGAGACAGAGAAGATTATTAGATAGATAGATACTGCAGTTACATAGATAGATAGAGATAGAATTTGAGAGATAGATATATAGACAGATAGAGAGAAAGACAGACATCAGCAAATCGGCAAGGCAAATGATCAAGACAAACATTCGTATTGAACCTGGAAAGTATAAGCTCAGCTGCAAGTATACGGTATGTTCTGCGGATAACTTCGGTGCGGACTTTGGATCGCGCGCCCAGCTGATAATGTAAACAACCGTAGACGTAGACTCTTCACTAGTCGCTTTTTGGCTACTTTTCCGGAAAATGCCTTCGCCAGGGTGTAAAACGGAAACGCGCATCCCGGCGGCGCGTTTCCGTTTTACACCCTGGCGAAGGCATTTTCCGGAAAAGTAGCCAAAAAGCGACTAGTGAAGAGTCTAAGTTTGTTTACATTATCAGCTGGGCGCGCGATCCAAAGTCCGCACCGAAGTTATCCGCAGCTGAGCTTATACTTTCCAGGTTCAATACGAATGTTTGCCTTGATCATTTGCCTTGCCGATTTGCTGATGTCTGTCTTTCTCTCTATCTGTCTATATATCTATCTCTCAATTTCTATCTCTATCTATGTAACTGCAGTATCTATCTATCTAATAATCTTCTCTGTCTCTCTCATTCTTTATCTAACATCTATCTATCTCAAATTCTCTATCTCTCTCTCTCTATCCATCCATCTGTCTGTCTTTCTCTATTTCTCTCTCTCTACCTACCTATGTAACTACAGTATCTATCTGTTAATTTGTCGCTCTACTCTCTCATTCTTGATCTATCTGACATCTATCTATCTCTCAAATTCTCTATCTATCTCTCTATCCATCTATCTATCCATCTGTCTGTCTTCTCTATTTCTCTCTATCTATTTATCTATTTTTTAACTAGAGTATCTATCTATCTGTTAATTTGTTAATAATCTTCTCTGTCTCTCTCATTCTTTAATTATCTATTTAATATCTCTCTCTATCTATCTATCCATCTGTCTGTCTTTCTCTTATTCTCTCTATCTATTTATCTATCTATTTTTTATCTTATCTATATGGTAATATTCTTTGTCTCTCTCCCTCTTTATCTATCTAACATCTATCTATCTCTCATCTATCTATCTCTATCTATCCATCTGTCTGTCTTTCTCTATTTCTCTCTATCTATATATCTATGTATCTATCTGTTAATTTGTCTATATTCTCTTTCTCTCTCATTCTTTATCTTTCTATCTATCTAACATCTATCTATCTGTCAGTCTCAAATTCTCTATCTCTCTCCTTAATTCTCTAGCATCTGTCTGTCTTTTTTCTCTCCCTCTCTTTGTCCGTCCATATTTCTATCTACAACATCTCTCTCTCTCTCTCTATCTATCCTTCTCTCTCTCTTTCTCTCTCTCCCCCTCTCCCTCTATATTTCGACCTCTCTGTCTCTCCCCCTCTCTCTATCTATCCATCCATCTCTCCCTCTTTCTCTCTCTTTCTATCTATCCACCTCTCTCTCTCTCTCTTTCTCTATTTCTATCTATCTATCTATCTGTCTATCTTGTTTCTATCTTGTATCTATCTATTTATCAGTCTTCTATATCTATCTTTCGGCAGCTTCTAAGTGTATCAATCCATCAAACTTAAATTTGTCTTTCCATTATAAGTATCTGTTTATTTTGATTTTGTCTGTCATTCTATTCATTTAGTTAATAATTTATTTTTAGAAAAAAAAACTATCATAAACAACGCGACTGCAAAAGCATGTTCGGATTTCACTCCTGACTGCCGCTCTCTCTGTACATGAAGTGCCGAGGAACTCTGATCAGTAACTGTGCAAATTGCATGCGGTGGTGGACTCGCCTGTGTCGCACGCTGCATGCAACCCAGCGACGTGTGTAGACTCTTCACTAGTCGCTTTTTGGCTTCTTTTCCGGAAAATGCCTTCGCCAGGGTGTAAAACGGAAACGCGCCTCCCGGAGGCCGAGGGAGCGGTGTTACTGCTGCATGCATGCCCTCTACGTTCGTTGGCGTACAGATAGGGGATCAGCAGTGCAGCTAGCGCCCGGGAGCTTTGATTGTCGGTAAAGTTAGATTGGAACAGCACTTTTAAAGATGTGATTTTGCATATCTAACTTCATTATGTGTGATTGCAAGTATGTAGCCTTACTGGTATACTGCCTGGTCATATGATATATTCCATTCGCTGTTTGGAATGACTTATGTCGGCGCGAGGGCAGCTCGAGTACCCCCCTTGCTTCCCCGGCAATGCCCGGCTGCGTAGCCTGGCTCACGTACGTGCACGAGCCATAGACCCAACGTCAGCTTAAAGGGCGACGCCATATTGCCAGATTCTGGCCGGATTTGGCCCGCGCCCTCACCCGGCTAACGTTGAGCGCCATTCATCTATACACTAATTCCTCTTGATTACCATTGATAAAAACCTCGTTCAAATCTTTTCCGGAATTCTTATGAATAAGCGATTGATGTTTTTCCGTTAATCAAATATCCTTTATTACACCCATATTTTTGTGTTATTTATAACATTTTTATTTTAATCACAATTGTAGTCCAAACGCGGGTCAGTTTTTGAGAACCCACGTTGTTTGTGCATGCCCACGTATTGCCTTACGCGTATTGAACGGAATGATGTTAGTAGGGTTACCAAAAGGTCGGCCGATCCAATGAGCAAAAAGCCTATGGGCAAATGAAAAGCCAATTGCAAGTGCGTAAATCGTGCGCATTGCCACCCATCGTCTGTTCTCGATGGCAAAAATGAGCATTGAAATGCTTTTCCTCAGCAAATTAGTTCATCTTAGTTACAAATTTTAGGCTCGTTGTTGTCTATATTAATTTTACTAATGTGGGATGAAGTGTCTTACCTTCATGTGGTATCGAAAGTGACGTTTGGAGGTTAAATCCACGAGAAATCCACGATTATCGTCGCGTGTATTCGCTATGGAGAAAAATGCGTGCGATCGCATGCATTATTGCAAGCTCGAGATGGCGCTGTTGAACATGGTCTAGAAATTCATAAAAAATAAACGAAAATCCTTTGAGTAGGCTCACAATAAAATCATAAAAAATATGCTTTATGACTAAAACGGCAGTTCTCTTGCCCACACATATCATACTTGTTGTTGCGTAAGAAATCCTTTTTTCATTACAAAAATATAGCAATAAATGTTTTAAAAATTATGTTTTACACATGGAATATGTTGGAAACATCTATATTAGAAGAAAAATGCTTTTTTTGAATGAATTCAAATTAAAATGAAGTTTATACATGCCTGCACTTTTTCCTACTACTCAAAAAACTAAATGGGCCGTCAATCAACGTTGGTTACCTCGGCAAGTAGGCGTGGTCTATCGTGAAGTTCGTTGGTGACTTGTAGACTTGACTCAGCCGTCGAATTTAATTCATTCTCCGCGCACGTCCAACTGCAACTTGTGCACTTATCATCACTGCTAGTGTTTGCCGCACTGAGGACAGATGAAACAATTCAGATAGAGTTGCGCGTGTACAATGAGTGAAACAGCGCGATCGTTTCATGATCGAATGAATTAGTGTGCCTGACGAGATAAAATTCATCTTCCATGTTATTTTCTTCCATGTTTTATACAACTGCAATTGATTTGTTATATTATTTTCTTTGATATTTTCCTGTATATGTATGTATGAATGTTATTTGAAGTGAATTTATTATGCTGGTGTCCTTGCCATTGAGGACATATGAAGATGAAACAATACTGATAGAGTTGTGGGTATACAAAGAGTGGAACAGCGCGATTGTTTTATGGTCGAATGAACTGTGTGCCTGTCGAGATAGAATTTAGTAGTAGACTTGTTAAGAGGTTGAACGCTGCATTTTTGAGTACAAATGTCCCACTTGGCACAAATGTTCCTTGAGTCAAAAGAAAAAGATTCATCCAAAGAGACACGCTGTATCTATGCAAATAAGCAAGTAATTTGCATAAATTTGCATATTATGTCAATATAGGAAAAACAAGTAATTCAGAATAAATATTTCACCAGAACTGCCCTAAAATTTGAAATAAAGACTTAGGGTAAGACAGGGAAGAAAACTGTCATAAAATAATTGGGCTATCCTTGTTTATTATTACCTAATTTACATAAATTATGCAAATTATAATTTAAAAAAGAGTATTTTTTCAAGAATCCTGAACTGTTTTAGAAATAACGGCAATTAATACGAAATGTCAACATTCTGCATGAAAGAGAATATATTAGCGAAAACATCGATATGTTTCATGACAGTATTAGTGTCTTAATTTGCTTAGAAAGAGGGCAAATAATGTCAAAATGTATGACGTGATATTGCGCTAAAACGAGACCAAAACATCCTCTATGTCACAGTCACACTCACGAATCGGACAATAAAGCGATCAATGGTATGTCATTCGAGATAACACAATCTCAACACAATAGCTTCCATCGGCTTCTCGTATCGCTTTTGTTGGTGTGTCTGCCACATCGTAATCTGTGATACACACGGGCAAAATGCATTTCGGTATCGGTAAAACACTATTAATTTTGTTTTATTTGTTTCTCTTGGAAAATTTACAGGAGATATTGCTTTGCAGCTTACTGCTTAAATGAAGCTCTGGCACATGAATCCTGACGAATGTAACCTACCTCAATCCACATTTTAACTTTGTTAAAATATATATCTTTTGGAGACCCCAAAGTGGCAAAACTGCATCTCCCCGGCATTCCCGCTACTTTACAAAACCAGTTTGACTTGTATTATCTACTTGGAAAACACAGATGTATGAGACATCAGACAACATGATTCCTGAAAAAAAATATTTTTGATTATTTAAGCCAACGGGAGCCTTTCGAATTTACCCCATCCCCTCTCCGTATTTCGACTTTAAATACAAAAAATATCTTGTTTTAAAGCCATCGGCAAGGCAAATTGCATTTTTTTTGTTATAATAAAGCAACTTTTATATCTATATCTTTATATTTACATTCATCATTATTGATATTATTATAATTATTATTAATATTATTATTGTTATTATAATTATTATTAATATTATTATTGTTATAATTATCATTACTATTATTGTTCGGCCGTTTGTAATAGTGCTCTAGCACAGTAAAGGCTATAACCCAACAGGAGCATGCCTAGGATACCCTTTCCCTTTTTGGTTTTATGTATTAAAAAATAGTTTATTGTCTTTAGAACTCTTAAAAGATTACTTTTGTTTGTATTGATACCTTGGAATAGATTGAGGAGAAAATACTCTTCAATTGACATGTAGAGGAGCTGTGGTAAATTGAAGAACAGCCACACGGCCCTTTATTGATTCCACTCTATGTTGAATTTAAATATTTTGAGAGCCCAATTTCTTCTCAGTGACGTACCGTGGGCCACGGCAATGGGGGGGGGGCACCAGCAAAAAAAAATCGAGTCACTTAGGGAGCGAAGCGCGCTAAGTTTTTAGGTATACTGACCTAATAGAAACATTTTAAGGACATGCAGTGCTATTAAACGGATATGTATCTCACTGATTGAATAATGTGAGCACGAAGCGCGAGCTGAACATTTTTGATATTCAGACCTAAAAAGGGACATTATAATACATTATAATTTTTTTTGTAATCATGATATGTACCTGCCTCGCTATACAATGCGAAGCGCGAGCTGAAATTTTTGTATATATTGACCCAAAATGGGGAATATATTTTAGGAATCCATTAAGATTATACATATCTCAGCAAAGTCATCTAATGCCAGTACCAACCTTTGTTGATTTTGTTACAATTACATATAAACACATTAAGCATTTTTTGGAGACATGGTAATCATGATTATCATACGCATCTCACTAATCAAATACTGCGAGTGCGAAGCGCGAGCTGAAAATTTCGGAAATTCAGACCTAAAGAGGGGCATTCTAAGTCTTGTTTGTTTGCAGGAATTCACTAAGACTGTACGTATTTCATTAACCAAATGATGCGAGCGCGAAGCGCGAGCTGAAAATTTTTGATATTGAGATCAGAAAACTAGACATTTTAAGGACTGATTTTAGAAATTCATTGAAGAGTAGACATCTCACCAAATAACTAATGCGAACGTTAGCACGGACAGGAAATGATTTATATTAGACCTTAAATAGGGCAATCAATTTAAGTAGTCATAAAAAAATAGCAAATGTCACTACATGAAAAAATTATGACTCGAATTGCGAGGTAATGTATTTGGTGTACAGTATTGATTTGAAAACAGGAGGTTTTAGTACATCAGGATTATTTATCTCTTTAAACGGTATATGCCAGCACCAGGAACAATAAAGTCATAGGCCCTGTGAGCAAATAATGTTTCATAAAGTTTGAAAAAAATGCTTTTTCATGTAATATAACATAATTATAATATAATATAACATTTTATAATGAATATAATTTCTTCTTACCCCACTACGTTTCTCTATCGAGAATAACACACGCAGCACATTTTGCTTGTCAAATATATTTTCGTCAAAATGACCTTTAATTTTTAGGTAATAGCGTTTCATTTTTTTTGCTTGTCAAATTTTCCAGACCCTTGTCCCCCTACCTTTTGGGAGAAATTTCCGCCCCTGATACAAAGAGAAGTAATCTTTTAAGAGTTCTAAAGACAATAAACTATTTTTGAATACATAAATCAAAAGGGAAAAGGGTATCCTAGGCATGCTCCTGTTGGGTTATAGCCTTTACTGTGCTAGAACATTATTACAAACTGCAGAACAATAATAATAATAATAATAACATTAATAATATTATTAATATATATAAATATGAAATATAGATATAAAAGTTGCTTTATTATACCAAAAACGCAACTTGCCTTGCCGGTGGTTTTTAAACACGATATTTTTTTATTTAGTGTCGAAATACAGAGAGAGGATGGAGTAAATTCGGAGGGATCCCGTGGACGTATAGGCTTAAATAATAAAAAAAACTCTCTTCAGGAAACATGTTCACTGATGTTTCATACATCTGTCTTTTCCAAGTCGATAATACAAGTCAAACTGGTTTTGTAAAGTAGCGAGAATGCTGCGGGGGAATGCAGTTTTGCCACTTCGGGCTCTCCAAAAGACATAAATTTTAACAAAGTTAAAATATGGATTGATGTGGGGTAAATTCGTCATGATTCATGTGCCAGAGCTTCATTTAAGCAGTAACCTGCAAAGCAATATCTCCTGTAAATTTTCCAAGAGAAACCAATTAGAAACAAATAAAAAAAATTAATAGTGTTTTACCGATACCGAAATGCATTTTGCCCGTGTGTATCACAGATTACGATGTGGCAGACACACCAACAAAAGCGATACGAGAAGCCGATGGAAGCTACTGTGTTGAGATTGTGTTATCTCGAATGACATACCATTGATCGCTTTATTGTCCGATTCGTGAGTGTGACTGTGACATAGAGGATGTTTTGGTCTCGTTTTAGCGCAATATCACGTCATACATTTTGACATTATTTGCCCTCTTTCTAAGCAAATTAAGACACTAATACTGTCATGAAGCATATCGATGTTTTCGCTAATATATTCTCTATCATGTAGAATGTTGACATTTTGTATTAATTGCTGTTATTTATAAAAACAGTTCAGGATTCTTGAAAGAATACTCTGTTTTAAATTATAATTTGCATAATTTATGTAAATTAGGTAATAATAAACAAGGATATCCCAATTATTTTATGACAGTTTTCTTCCCTGTCTTACCCTAAGTCTTTATTTCCAATTTTAGGGCAGTTCTGGTGAAATATTTATTCTGAATTACTTGTTTTTACTATATCGACATAATATGCAAATTTATGCAAATTACTTGCTTATTTGCATAGATACAGCGTGTCTCTTTGGATGAATCTTTTTCTTTTGACTCAAGGAACATTTGTGCCAAGTGGGACATTTGTACTCAAAAATGCAGCCGTAAGCCCTTTTTTTGCAGTTAATAAGTCTACTATAGCTGTCATGTTATTTTCTCTGATGTTTTATACAACTGCAATTCATTTTTTATATTATTTTCTGTGCTGTTTTCCTGTTTATGTTTGAATTTTATTTTAAGTGAATTAATGATATAAAGATTAATCGAAAACAAAGCAAATAATTATCGGTTTCATTGTATTCGTGATGAACAAGTTAAGGTATAAAAAATGATGCTTTTTTTTATTTAAAGGACTTTAAGTTAATTGGAATTGAAAAGGACGTTTAGTGTTTCCTATTAAGTGCATTTTTTTTCTTTTTTTTTCATTTCACATTCTCGGGATGCGAACCTCCACTATTAATAAACAAAAATATTTTAAAAATAAAGACTCGCAAAAATTTTAGTACTATAGTGCAACGGTGATTTGTTGATTTTTTTGTTTCATTTACTCAGAGGTACGACAGACAAATACCCAGTGTAGATCAAAATTTTGCTAATGGGGGGTGGCTACAATTTTTCTCCCCTATCGGCGCCGTTAAAAAACCGATTTTTTTTCTTTAACAGAACAGCATGATATACCTTTCTTTTTATTTTTCGCACCGCCAGTAGGAGGGGGTGCCGCCGCCCATAATTGGGTCCGGCTCCTGGATCTGCCTATGGAATGGATGAGGAATAAGGAAAGGGGAGAAAAATAAAGGTGCCCCCTCCCGTAATATATCAAATATTTGTTAGTGGATTTTGTCGTTCATTCTCAAGTGAGGACTTATTTTTCAACTTTTGATTTTTTTCCTAGCAAATTAATGATTTTCAAAATTAGCCATTTCCTAATTTTCCCCGTTTAACATGCACTGTGAGGTGAATAATTCAAATGCTTTCACAATCGCTACCAAAGAAGGGATCAGGAGGATTTTCGTATTAAAATATATATTCAGAATGCCTAGATTGTAGGCATAAATCGGAAACACGCGCGCACATGTTTATCCAGATACTCAACTTGTTGGTATTTCAATAATTATTATCCAGTTTCAGAAAAACAAAATTATGTTAGCGCTTTGTGCTCGCATTTTTAATGTAGGAGGAACCCCTATTACTCATCCTTTTCATGATGTACAACACATAAATCGAGTGTCCCATTTTTTAGGTCTAAATCTCGATTTTTTTTCTGCTCGGGCTTGGCGCTCGCATTAATTGTTTTATAGCGACGATCCTGTTCATCGTCACAATAACTGATTTAAATTTTCCATTTTTTATTTAGAAGAGTCCAAAAAAATCGCCGGGCTCGCCCTTCGCGCTTGCATTATTTTATTGTTGAAGTAACGTCTCCATTAAGTGAAATAGTCCTTAACAGGTACCTTTTTGATCAGTTCGAAACGTATAGAAAAAATCCCCGGGCAAAAAATCCTTTCCTTGCATGATGTACAAAGACACGAATAGACATGTCTCGTTTTTAGGTCTAAATCTTCAAATTTTGTGATCGCGCTTCGCATCAGTTGCTGAGTTGCGTACCTATCCTGTTTAAGTTACAAAAAGTGCCTCTATATGATGTCAATTCTGCTTGCGCTTTGCGTTCTTAGTAAGTGTTTAGTTGCATAAACATTTTTTTTTCATGATAAACATTGCCCAGAAATTTCAAAGTTTGTGGATCAAAAAATAATTATTTCAATGAATTAGCTCGCGCTTTGCGCTGGCACTAAATAAAAAGGGTTATATATCTATGTTGATTTATAACATTACGAAAATTTGTGTTTAAAAAAGGATCTCATCTGACACCCCAATTTCAAATTCCAAGCTACTTTCACTCGCCCCCCCATCCCCGATATCAACAAGGAATGGTTATCCTTAAGTAAACAACCACGCACTCTCCCAGATAATCCACCTTCCCCCAAGGAGAAGTGACCTTCATAAGGCCTGGCAGAGAGAGAGAGAGGGAGTTAAAGAGAAATTCCAGTAGTTGCAGTTAACACTGATTTCATGAGAAAGTCTGTAAAATAAGGCTTAATTGCCAGTATATCATCGAGGATCTAGATCTGGTACAGTTACATTAACTGGACTTTGTGAAATCTTGAAATCTACGCTGAAAAATTTTCACACCGAAAATCCCCAACACAGATAAGCGCACGTGGGACAATGTATAATTATTGCTTAGGGCGTCGGGCCCGACGCCCTACCCGAATCCCGTGCTTATTTGCTGATTTCTCAGCAATTACACAATTTCTTCCAGAATCCTTTGGCACATGCGTTTTATTTATACAAACAGACACTTTAGTGGTCATTTCATTGGATTCTGTACGAACTCATTTTGATATCGTTACCAAAACTAGCATTTACCTTTAAACTGGGGGTGATTTTTTAAAAACTTATTGTTATTTCGGCAATTGTGGGTCATTTTGCATCGTTCAAAATTTCAGTTTGATCTCCATCTAAATTACGAATCGTTTTTAGACATGCTAATGTCCTAAAACAAATAGAATACAAATTTATTCTTTCAAGATTACTGTCAGCCAGGAAGCTCTGAAGAGTTTGTTTACACTATTGCGTAACAAGGACAGCTGCAATCCCACTCCATGCTGTTCATCAGCCTGATGCAGTGGCATGCAGTGTTTTATCAGCTCTTATCAGCAGCTGCAGTCACTAAATCGACCCCACCCCAGTTTAAACGAGAGAAATGAAACTTTCCCCAAAACTGAAAGTGGGGTGTCAATACCCCACTTGAGCTCCCATTGACTAACACGCAAGGCATTATCAGCTGTCAGATGAACCCCACCCCAGTTTAAACGAGAGAAATGAAGCTCTCCCAAAAATCTGAAATTGGGGTTTCAAATACCCCACCTGAGCTCCCATTGACACAACACGCAAGGCAATGGAGTTCCTGTGTTATAAGCTGGTGGGGTATTTTTTAAACACAGGATTTGCGTAATGAGACATAAGCTAAAAAGTAACATTTCTTCAAAGAAACAAATATAAATCATCTTCGCGCGGCCGCTTGGGGAAAAATACGGGTGAAAAAAGAATTCGCCCCCCCCCCCTTGACGAAAGCTGAATCAACCCCTTCATCCTATTTGTTTCTCTCCTTTCATCCATCTCTCCATTCTTCAAGGAGCCGCGGAATAGTTTTGAAAAAGGGGCTAAACATGAAATTTTGAATTTTGTGTGTGTGTTTCTACCAATGAAATTATTGATGAAATATAATGCGGTACAAAAATCAATGTCATTCTTCTTCCTGTTTTAAACTACTTGAAAAAAAAAACTGGGAGGGGGTGGCAATACCGCCACTGCTAGTAATATGATTACCAGGTATACCATCCGTCACTATTTTTTTAGATAATCATGAGGATTGCCCGAGGAGATATCTTTTAAAGGGGTTGCTGGCTTTGAAAAAAAAGCCAAGGGAAAGAAATTATCTCTCTAAAGATAAGTTGATTTTGGTCGAATATCATACTAAACTGATTTCCAGGGGATGGTGCTTCTGGTTCAGGGGCGGCGATCCTGTGGATAGGTGGGAGCTCAATGCCCCCACTTTAAAAAATCACTAAAAAGTGCCCCTTTTCTGTTTCCCCACTTTCAACTTTGCTCCACTCCCCCTGTCGTACGTGTACAAAAAAAAAACGCACCACCAGCTAAAAAAAAAAAATCTTGGGGGTCACAACCCGAGCACCCCACTTCCCAGGACCATATACAAGGACTCTAATTTATTAATTTTAAAGAAAGCGTAAGTGAGACATCATTTGTTGAAAAAAATTAGAGACCTATTAATGACTGCATGTGGTCCTACCGGTACGCTAGATCTGCACACAAAACTACTTTCATGTGACACGCAAAAGGGATAGATCTTAGTGGAAAAGTAGGATAAAACAAACAGGTTTTAGAAACGCCTTCGTTGGCGTTCAATTATATGGGTGGTATGATACAAATTCTGCTAGCTTATTCGTACTAATATTTCTGGCCATTGTACTTAGATCTGTATTTTAATGTGGAAACATTTTTTTTTATGATACAAATCGAGCGAGGCAAGCACAGTGATATGGGGCAGAGTTCCAAGTCTCCATGCCCCAGACAGTGGTGTAGCTAGGATTTTTTTCCAGGGTCCTTGCTTTTTCAGGGGGTGTGTATGTGTCCACAAGAGATCCGAATTTCGCCAATAGGGGATGGGGCCCGAAATTATCTTCACCTATATCAGTCACTTGTTAGTTTTATTCTTATAAAACAACATAAACATAAAATAATCTCATAAAAGTGCGAGCGCGAAGCGCGAGCGATTTTTTTTATACTTTAATGTATTTTTCCTGAAATTTAATTTTCTGGGCAATGTTATGTGTGATCCTCAACAAGATTCGTATGTACCCCCAAGCTTGAACATAAATTTTTATCAACTGTTCTAGCCTTATCGAAAAGAGACCTGTTAAGGACTGCTTACAGTTACCCATGAAGACGGTATATATTTCAATAATGCGAGCTCGAAGCGCGAGCAAATTTTTTGACATTCCGACCTAAAAAAACGTGATCATTCTGAGCACTTTTTGTATTAATTAATGGGATAGCCGATAGGTATTTAACTAAACAATTGATGCGAGCGCGAAGCGCGAGAGAAAGATAACTGAGATTTTAGACCTAAAAGCGGGACACTCTATTCATATTTTGTAAGTCATAAATAGGATATCGTCAATTGGGTATCATTAATAATGCGATCGGGAAGCGTGAGCAGACAATTATTGATATTCTGATGTAAAACTTAATAATTTAAGTACATTTTAAATAAAGAACGTGCACGCTATCGCGCATGTTTTATATTCAGACCTAAATTCTGGGCATTCTGAATTGTTGAATGGAATTAACATTATGGAATACCCGTAGACAATATGAACTTGGCAAATCAAGCAATGTGACCACGCAGCATGAGCTTAAAATGCTGATAATGTAGACCATAAAACGGACATTTTACAGAGCAATTAAATTTGTAAATGAAAAAAAAATAATGAAAGCTCGATGTATGAGCTAAAATATGTGTTGCATATTGACTTCAAAACTTGCTCCACATCAGCCTATTGAGAAAGATATGAATCCCATCGAACAGGCAATTATGGCGCAAAGCGCCAGCAAAAATTTTATATAGTAACATGAAAAGATTTTTTAAAAATTGCAAGTCTTCCCCTCACATTATTTCATTCACTCGTCTTCCTCCTTATTTTCTCTTCTTTTTTCTTCTGTCTTTCTACTTCTTTTCCTTTTTATTTCTTCTTTCTCCCTTTTTTCTTTACTTTTTTTCTCTTCCAATTTTTTCTGGGGGGGGGGGGACCTGGGGAGGGGGCCCCAAATCTCAGGGGGGCAGATGCCCCCCGGCCCACCGTTGCTACGCCAATGGCCCCAGACTGAATATATTTTTACATCAACTTACTCTAAAAACAAGTGTTTATGTTTTATTTTGTATCATTCATTTTTTAAGTATAAGGTAAAATTATAAGTCTCGGAGTGTCAGTTAATGCTGCAAAAGAAGTATAAAGCCTACTCTTTTGCAGCACTATCCAGCTACCGCGGCGAGGACGCCCTCCGAGAAGGTAGCCATATCAAAACTATAAAAAAAATTCCCCTTAGATTACTGGTGGATCCAAGGGGCATAATTATCGAGAGCCAAAATTGTAATTTGTTAATAGGCCCTATTTTTTGCTTGTCAATTTTTAGGGACGAAATGACTTTCCATTTTTGGTAAAAACATTTTTTAAGGCATATCAAATTTGTATCGGGAAAATGTGCCCTCCGTATGCCTTATCCCCCTAAATTTCAGGTGGGGACCATTGGCAGCGGAAAGCAAAATTTTGGGAGGGGGGGCACCAAACTTTAGTGACAAGCCCTATCCCCCCAAAAAAAATTTATCAGCACAAATTTTAGGGGAAACCACATGATTTTTTTAGGGGGGTCCACTGGAATTTAGGGGGAACGCACGAAAAAAATTGACAAGCAAAAAAAAAGGTTATCAACAAAAAATTAGGGGGGCGATCGTCCCCACCTCAAAATTAGAGGGGGGCACGACCCCCCCCCCCCGCTGCCTATGGGGGGACGTTACTTTTTTTGGGCAAATTTTTTTTTCGCCCCCCCCCCTTTGATAACCTTTTTTTGTCAAAAATTTTGGTGCCCCCCCTAAATTTTTTTGACTGCCGTAGATAATAATGCTCCCCCCTTTAGAAAATCCTGGACCCTCCCTTGTCTAGATATAGATGTTTAAAGAATTAATAATTTTGAAAGTCAGAGTGCCCTCGCCCCCCCCCCATGCTTTAGTTATCATAGCATAAAACTTATGCCATGTCTAATCCTTATATCAGCGAGATGTCAGAGCATACTATCCGTCACCAAACGACTGCATTTGAGCCGTTTATTTTTTCTTTTCTCTTCTTTTTATTTTTGGGTTGTTTTTTAATCATTGTTTATTTGGATAAGCTCGGATCCGAGACTAACTGGGACGGTGAACGTACTTTCGTTATTTGGGTAACAATAGGCCGAGGCGAGAAAGGACACGCCCACAATCCCTCGTTCAGTGCCGAGCTTTGTGCATGCGTGTCGACGAAATTTCAACTACAAATTTGTACACAAAAACTGTCACAATTCGGACCTAATTTAGCCTCAGATTAACAGATAATTAGATCTCTTTGATATACCAAAAGTCATTCACTTGGGGTTTTTGAGTATGCTGATTGAGATGAGGTACTTTTCAATGCTTTTTAACATAGATTTAAAAACTTAGATTTTCCTTTTGGTAACCCTAATGTTAGGTCGAACAACAGAATATGGTTGTGATTGTTTGTTCCGTGTTTGTTGGGGATGAAGCTATGATGGCGACCAGTCACGTTTGACAGTACCGCCAAATCGTTAACTAATTAAGGTCAAGGTGAGATAAGAGAAATGAGCAAGGCGCTTTATGGGGGGGAGGGAGAGAGAGGGGGGGGGGGGGGGCGGGGGGAGTTAAGAGGACCCAGTGGGGATACAGTTTCATCATGCAGTACAGGGCGTCGATGAACTTAATTTTTTTTCTTCAAAATGTGGAAAGTGACAGAAAAATCAGAAAAAGGTTAATTGGTTCTGATATTGAAAAAAAAACAGAATTTATCAAGATTGCTGTTTAATATTCTTCATCATGGTTTTAGAATTTAATTCAGTTTATCTGATAAGTATAATTCTTTCAAACAACTCAAATTGTGATTAATCGTATTGGATTTATTTCACTCTTTTCTTTCGCCTTGTTTTTTTTTTCCAAAAAATCAGGGAGCTGAAAAATATGAGAGCTAGAACGTAAAGATATGGACTCCGTAACACAAAGGTTTGCGATGAATAGCAAATATGAAAGAACGCTTCTGATTGGTTCTTAGTATTTTGCGACAAATGCGTGTTTAACATTGATCTTGATTGGCCAATTCATTTAGCGATTGATCGCTAATCTTTGTGTTACGGAGCCACGGTGTAGCTATGACGTTGGAGAGGGCGCAGCCCCATGCACTTGCAGATCCAGATCGATTTTCATAGGGGACACTTAGAGTGCCCCTATATTTCTTCAGTATTATTTTTACACGCAAAAAAAGTAAAAGACATCATGCCACCGACAGCTGCCTCGTCAAAGGGGGGCGGTCAATTATTTTGATTTTTTTTTCATTTTGTCCTCGATAGGGAAGCGGGGGGGGGGTCAATTCATTTTATATACATTTCTATTGTGTTTATATATGGGGGGGGGGGTCTGCTACTGAGCATGTTTTTACAAGGGCTTAATATAACAGAAATGGCATGATTTAACACAATAAAATGTATCATGGAGGTTAATACTAAATTAATACATAATTAATAATTGTTTTAATTGAAAATGAAAATAATAAAGGCACCCATAGATCTTAAAAACATCTCGTAAATACAGGCCTAAACCTGTATTTGAAGTTGAACAGGCATAAAGTATAAATGTTTAGCTATAGCTGATGCTTTGATCCCGCAACCAAATAATGTTGGCATAAACTAGCTGTAATATATGAGTGGCGTAACGAGCGAAAAAAATTGAGGGTTATATACGATATGGCGTATCGATCAGGCAAAATTTAAAAAAGTATTTAGTAAGTTGCAACCGACATGAGCATAATTTTGATGTTTTTGTTACAAAAATCCAATTGAACAATTTTGCAAGATTCTCTTTCCTTTTTCTCTTTTTTTTATTGGGCCGGGGCATGCAAGACCCCCCCCATAATTATAAAGCACCATACTCTTTGTTATGCCACTGTCTAAAATTGGATTTAAACTTTTAGAATTTTAATCTCTTATCTAATTAATGTAAAGGGATAAGAATAAGACAAAAAATAGTTCCAGATTACTTATTTCAAAGTATTTTTACTTAACTCCCCAACTCTGCTCTTGCTGCACTGCACGTAACGGCCTTCCACCAAAGGGCCAGGCCGACTCGCCCCGTGAGCAAATGACCGCGTTCGCGTAAGTTCACCCGAAGCCATGACTAAATTCTTACCATAAACATCACCTAACTAATCACTCTCTGACAATATTTCAAAGTGTATTTTATTACAGTCGATCCTTTGGGCCATTAAACGATAATATTTCCAATGTTATCATGACAAATAATTTTAATGAGATAGTGGCATTGTAGAAAAAACAAATTTATAAGCACGAAATGGCACCAGATATATCATCAAACATACAGCGCAGCGTTCGGGACTGGTGAGTGGGACGGCTCGCTTGGTGTTTTCGCCCCGACGAATTCGGCGAAAACGTTACCATTGCGCCGTGCGAATGTTCAATCTGCGGCTCTCAATCAGAGACTTGAATGTCTCTTTTTGCATTATCGAAAATGAATCATAGACTTTGTTTGATTTATTTACAAGTAAGTTGCATATCCGTCGTGATAATTAGGAAAATCCATGATGTCTTCTTCTAATTCTGTAAAAATTATGTCTTCAAAATGCCTGTGTCAGAAAATTGCCGGAAATCATAAAAACTTGCCTAAAATATCTCTTTTTGAAAGTTCATCCATGGTCTGGAAAAAAATGTTATAACTTTTGTAGACGTATACCGTAAACAAAGACATCCTCGATCACTGAAATAAAGTGCTTGCTAAGCTTTTTTAATTCCGACCATGTTACCATGACAACTTGGGAAAACCCTTATTTTTTCGAAAAAAAACTTTGGTTTTAAGGGTCATTTTACAGACATAAAACTAACCCAATTTTGAAGAATTGTGTTTAAGTTTCACATAAAACTGAATTATCTATGTTTATACTTTCGTATATGAATATTCATATTTCTTATAGAATCTTAGTTTTTGATTGGTCAATGTTTCAGTCATGGATAGTGACTGAGCGTAAAAAAATCTGAAAATGCGCATTTTATCGGCAACCAACAAGCAAGATGGCGGAACACATTAAGTTGGCGCTTTGCACATACGTGGGCTGGAGACAGGGGCCAGGGCTGGGCTAGTCTAGTTCTACTTCTACTGTTCTAGACGATTTCAATTGAATCATTTTCTCCGCCGTATCGTACTATTCCGTAATGACGCTCAAGCCGAGTGAGCGTGCACATCCGAGAACCTGTTGGCCCGAACACATGCACTCATGCCATGGTTTTAAATCGTCTCGTGTGTGAAGGATTCATAATCATATGCACCTGGTGCACGCGAATCTTTCACACCATTTTTACTAAAATAAAATGACTCGTCATAGCTATGAATTACAATTTTTTTATAACACTTAGGCCTACCGAACCATATGGATCGTTTGTTGAATTCTCTTTGTTGTTTGTTTTAAATTAATAAAATAAGAGCATTTTTCGTGATCTTCACGTAGATGCCTCTTGATCAGCGTTGATATCAACTTTTGCCTAAAGAGGGCGCGCGATATTATTCACCTAGCCGGTAGGCACTTAAGAACCAAGTTTGAAAGGATACTCGTAAAATTATGTCACTCTCGCCGATGAATATTCATTAGATCGTGGTCGTGCGTATTCAATACACACCGAGTGCATGCATGCAGAGAGTTTGTATTGAACACGCACGACCAGGATCTAATGAATATTCATCGCGAGAGTGACATAATTTTACGAGTGTCCTTTCAAACTTGGTTCTTAAGTGCCTACCGTACCTTTGTTTACGGTGTTGCAAGCTAGCTGCATTCTAGGCGATCAGCATTATTTTCTTGCTCATTCAATCCACTTTCATCATCTTGTCAAAAGATGGCGTACGGTACTTTACCAATAAGTATATATGGTAGTGGATCGTATTACCGAACACTTTTCATGAATTTGATCATATCAAACACATTATTCCAATAAAATTCACCAAACTTTCACCATAAATACACAAATACCTACAAAATATAATATGCAGAAATTTTGCCGAAATTGTTTTTCATTTTTACGATATCAGCTTCCAATCGGACCCCTCTTCGCAAGTGAAAATTGTGGTCACTTGAAAAGGTATCGTATTACCGAACGTGTGTTTTCTATGGGAAAATTTGGGAAAACAACAAAGTCACTGATGAGCTATTTTGACCATATTTCATTGTTTTGAGAATATAAAGACTTCGAAATTGTGTTTTTGATAATTTTTCATCATTTTTCTATTTAAGTTACCTTTGGAAGGAAGTTGCAAAGGTTTGAGCGTATTTGATTATTTTCTGACGCATATGATGCGCGCGTTCGGTAATACAAGGCCGGTCGGTAATACAATCACTATACATGAGATGCAACCTGTTGATTTTTGGTACAATTTCCTATTACGCGCTGACGACTTGAATTGAGAATGTTCGATACGAAAAATTGCTTTTCGATTGTTGTTTGCGTACTTTCCACCGCAGTATTAAGGACGGATCGAACGGAGTATCCTGGTTGAGACTTGGAGGTAAGCGATAAAAACAGTTTTATAAATGATTTCCAATTCATTTTTTTAAAAAAACTAAAACTATTAAAAAGAAATCATTAGTGGAGAAATACTGAAAAGTTTGGCGTTTTTTATTCCCTCACATTCGTGTGATGAATGAAAACGTCAAAGTCCACTATGAAACCACATGCGTTGTGCGAGGTTAGTATTACTAACCTCGCATGTTGTGTGAGTGGCCCGAACAGGTTCTCGGACGCATGTGCGCGCTCACTCGGCTTGGGCGTACGTACGGAATACGAATAGTACGATATATATGGCGGAGAATATGATTTTCGGGCCAACAGGTTCTTGGATGTGCACGCTCACTCGGCTTGGGCGTACGTACGGAATAGTACGATACGGCGGAGAAAATGATTCAATTGACAGTAGAGGCGCTGGTCAGAAAATTGGGATCGTCCCAGTTTACAGGGACTGTCTCAGTTTATAAGGATTTCTTCACACAAGAAATCTAGGAAAGTTCATTCACCTGTCAAGTGCCGACACCAATCAAGTGTGCTAGTCAATGTAAACATATCAGGTTTCATAACAAGATTATTGGAAGACGGTAAGTCATGAAAAAAAAAACGGTGAACTGGGGGGAATTGAGGTCACTGAATCTATTTTTAGCACTCTCAATTTCCCTAATTGCTGTCTTTGTCCCGTAGGGGGAAGTGAAAAAAAAACGTCCCCATAAACAAGGACAGTCTCAATTTATCAAGACATGATTTGTCTTGGTTTATGAGGATATCCTTGTTTTCTGGGACAATCCCAATTTTTGGACCAGTGCCTCTACTGATTGAAATCGTGTAGAACTAGGCTAGGGCTGGGCCTGTTGCATGATTCCCATCATCAGTATCATCTAGATGGAGATATGCTGGAGGAAGTTTCAGAGGAAAGAGACTTGGGAGTCATCATGGACTCTCAACTGAAATTCCACTCCCAAGTAGCCAGTGCAGTCTTGAAAGCAAACCTTGTGCTTGCTACGATTCGACGAACCTTTGTGCATAGAGACAAAGACAACATCAAGAGGTTATACAAGTCACTTGTGAGACCAATTCTGGAATATGCAAATGGGATATGGTACCCAAGATATACCTCTGACCTGAAGGCTATTGAGAAAGTCCAGCGACGAGCAACCAAGCTAGTACCAACCCTGAAGGAAATGGACTATGGCAGAAGGCTACGTGCAATGAAATTACCTTCCATCAAGTACAGACTACGAAGAGGTGACATGATTCAAGTCTATAAGATAATCCACGGCATTGATGATGTGAATAGAGACCTGTTCTTCACATCAGCTTCCACTCATGCAACCCGTGGTCATCCTTACAAGCTTTTTCTGAAAAGGAGTAGGTTGAGTGTGAGGCAAAACACCTTCAGTGTTAGAGTGGTGAGCGACTGGAATTCTTTGCCTGCTGAAGTAGTCACAGCATCAACAGTCAATCACTTCAAAACAAAACTAGACAAGTTTTGGTCTGCATGGCATTATGCTCATGCATGGGATTAGTACTAGTCACTGCATTGGCACAGCAAAGGACAAATAGCACAGATAGCGATTTATCCAAGCTAGGAAGGCAACGTACAGTACAAGATAGACCTGGAAACTTGACTGCAGACACAACTGTATTTTTCCAGTAGATGCGGTATAAAGGTATAAATGAATACTGAAAGGGTCTTCCGTCGAACCGTTCTACTTAATTTAAGAACGAGATATCGCTCAACTTTTTCACAAAGCCGATTTGGGCGATACAAAGGATGGTCCTTGAAAAGAAACCTCCAGACATGTCCTACGTAGGCATGATCTTCTTTGCACACCGCCTGCCACCGTCAGCTTTAATAAGATAAATGCGTTTACGGCAATTAAGCCACACTGACAATGACTTATCATATTATCAAATTATCATTATCAATATCATCATCACCTTTAACGTTAAACATTTTTGGGTTTCATTCGATTGCACTCTGATGCATTCTAGGATGGCGCCAAGTTATTTTTATGTGGGGCTGTCGTTAATTTCATGGCAAAAACGATGTCATTTTAACATCTCCGGGATAATATAGGCCCATAAGGCATAAGGGGCCCCATATATTTTTTTAAAAATAAGTTTTCTTTCATTTTCTCACATTTTCTCTTCTAATTTCCCCACCACTTTTCCATTTTTTTTCAACCATACTTGAAATATCAAATAGATAAGGGAAATAATGAAAATTTCGATTTTATCCAGTTATGTTTGTGAATCTTTGAATTTTTTTTTTTTACCTCATTAAGTAAGCTCCGTACATCAATTCTACAATCAGTAACAAATAAAACATTTGATCTCCGGGGGGGGGGGGGGGGGGTGAGGGCACTTACATTGACGAGCGGATACCATGTGCGACCAAAAAACACGTAAAAAGGATGTCTTTTTCAAGATAAGACATAGTCTACAAATGTAGACCCACATCTGCAGTGTGTACCACAGCTGATTCAAGGAGTCTGCTATGAGGCTGCAGATGGCTCGCTTCGCTCGCTCTTTCAATCTGGTTCGAAAACCAGTAGCAGATCCCACCTCAAGAGTAGGGACAGTGATTTTCCGTTTCTAAAAATTGCCTTTTCCGTTTCAGAAAATCTCAAATTCCGTTTCAGCATGTCTGGAAACGGAAATTCCGTTTCCCCATAGACTTTGTGTACAAGAGAAATTGACAATTCCGTTTACATAGAAAACCAATACGCAACGAGAAGCGATGTCAAAATGCTAGCGCTGCTCAAAATTTGCATCTACCAATGTACTAACATCGCTTTAAAATCCATTTTAATCGAAGAGATTCGAGCTAAAATAAAAATTAGGGAAACATAACATTAATATATTCTCACCTTTCATATTATTAGCATTATTTTATCGTTAAATGGGATTTTATCGCTGATTTGGGGACTTTTCAGACATCGTTTTGAGCAGTCGACGACTTCCGAATATCCGCCATTTTGGATTTGATGAATTACCGTCATTATATTATGACCGAATGCAGAGGGCAGCAACACACGGCCGGATTCTGCCTTCTATGCGGACGTAAGTGTAAACTAATTTGGATACGATCGAGTGATGGAGAGGCTCGAGTGTAGTTACGATGTGTTGATTGTCACGATTGTTGTTGCGAAGTGAGATCGTCTTTTTTCAGTTGATATTAGTATTTTGTTGAGGATTTGGGATT
The DNA here is from genome assembly GCF_018143015.1 of Lytechinus variegatus. Taxonomy (NCBI): domain Eukaryota; kingdom Metazoa; phylum Echinodermata; class Echinoidea; order Temnopleuroida; family Toxopneustidae; genus Lytechinus; species Lytechinus variegatus. Next base: position 12,259,663 of record NC_054756.1, on the reverse strand, counting down.
AATTTCTGTTGCTTTTTTGTGCATTTTGAGAAAAAACGTGTTTTCCGCGATTTTCCGTTTGAAAAGCCACTTTCCGTTTCAAACAGCCGATTCCGTTTTCCGCGATCGCGGAAAATCACTGTCCCTACAAGAGCCATTTAGAGTCTGCATAGTAGACTAAATGGCTCGCTTCGCTCGCCCTTTCAGGCTGGTTCGAAAACCAGTAACAGATCCCACCTCACGAGCCATTCAGAGTCTGCATAGCAGACTAGATAGGGCACGTTATACTTATGTAACGTGATAAGGGTGTCAAAAACACAAAACTATTGAAAAAAGGTATTGATTTCGCTCGGAAAAATATACGTGTTAAGGGTCAAATATGCAGGGATGATAAAACAAAAGTAAAATGTTTCATAAAGGATGTTTTTTGCCCCAACACTACGTGTTTAGAGTCCAATTTGCACGAGGTGTGGAAGGTGGGGCCGTACTGAACCAAGATAATGGTGTCTAAAGGTAAAACCGACGACCGACGGACACGTGACATAACAATCTCTGTACTTGTTTAGGGGTTCATTTCAGGGAATACTTGCTAAGAGTATCGTTTTGTTTCCAATACTTGTTAAGGGGTGCATTTTCAGAATATGGAAAATACATCGCTGTACTTGTTTAGGGGCTCAGTTCTGGGAATACTTGCCAATATTTGTTTCCAATACTTGCTAAGGGTAGGGTTTCACACGCCAATACTTGTTAAGGGGTGCATTTTCAGAATATGGAAAATACGTGTTTAGGGTGCTTTTCAGGACCCTGTGGTCGCGCATGGTATCCACTTGTCAATGGAAGTGGTCCCCGGGGTTTGATCTCCATTCATTGAAATATTTGTATGATTTATGAAAAGTAGTCATTCCGAAATTTCAAAATTTTCCTACAAGAACAAAATAAAAATGGAAGGACAACTGGTTTTAGATTTTCATTGTTGCAACTTATTCACTAACTTATGAGCACAACTGCATATTATATGGAGGTGTGTTTTTGTGTGTGTTCATGTATGAATAATGATATTTTGAAGTACTTTTATCATTTGTTTCTGTCTGTAGTTTGCCCAAGCCGGTTCCGTCGATTATCCAAGCTCGTCAGGTACAGGTATTTGTTCATTTCTTCCCTGTTTTAAAGTGTGTTTTGATATGTTGCAATCATCTTTCTGGTATTTAAAATTCAGAGAAAGATGTGACTCATGCTGCTCTAAGCCTCATGTACGGTCAGCACTACTTCTAAAGCTAAGATTGCAGGGGCATTGAAACACGGGGGGGGGGGGGGGGGGGGGGGGGCAGGCGTTATTCCCAATTTTTTTCTCAAAATGTGCACAAATCAAAGACCTGAATGTGACCATCTCATTTATTTTCTCTTTAATAGTCAGCCCCCCAACTTTTAAAGCTGTTCCTTGGTCACATGGAAAAGTAACTTTAAAAGGGTGAGATATTAACAAAACACTTTGAATTACTAAATTGTACTTTTTCAACCTTATTTTTTTATAAATATAGAGGTGCTTATATCTCCATATTTTCACCACACAGGATGTTTGCAATACAGCAAAGCTTTGCTGTTGGGGACATTGGCATCAATTACTAAATGTGTCAATATTTTCCAGTTTGGCTACATTCGCGGTTGATTGGCATTTCAGAAATCCGCGAAAATAAAGCCCCCGCGAAAATAATAGCTTAAAAATACAATAGTGATTCATTATTTATCGACTGCCCGTGTAAATGTACTGATCACATCTATCATACGCTTTAAAACTGATTTCACTGGCTCAAAACTTTGCAACATCCCTCCAAAGGGAACTTGATGATAAAAAAATGGTCAAAAACACATTTTCAAAACCTTTATACCGGTAATCAGAATAACAAAATATGTTAAAAAGTAGCTCATCAGCGATTTTTTTGTTTTCTGAACTTTTCCCACTGGAAGCACAAGTTAGTAGTAGTACAATACCATTTTCAAGTGGTCAAAATGGAAGTTTGATGAATTTTATGATAATATTGAATTTGATATTATCGAATTCATTTAAAGTGTTTGGTAATATGTCCAGGACCATCGAATCGTCGATGGCGATTTGTAGATTGATTTCAGGATGTGAGGATTTTCAATTACCATGTGTATCATCAAACTTCTCCTTTCCCCACATATGTGAGGGAAGGAGTGTTTATCTGGTCCTTCTTGTCTTCTTTTTCTCTAGGCGCAGATGTTCCTCGTGTACGACTTACCAACAGTACAAACCTCTTACAACTCTTTCATGATGGAAAATGGCAGATGGCATGTGTTAGAGTAGGATCCTCCTCATTGTCTCGCTGGACGGAAAGCGAAGGTGACGTTACGTGTCGTAGCATGGGCTATTCTCATGGTTCATCAAGTACTTGGTGTGATGGATCGACTCCCGATGCTTTTCGTCACTCTTCTTCTTTGGTGTTGAGCCTATCTTGCTCTGGGGATGAGGATAATTATTTGCAGTGTTCTTCCTACGATTATAGCATGTACGATTATGACACTGACAATTGCGAAATGGTGGGCGTTACATGTGCCCATGGTGAGTTGATAATCCTTTTTTTTTCCCCCAATTTATCATGTCACTGAAGTCTCGACAATGTGCTTGTATGTAAAATTATTATTATGTCAGGTTTATGCATGCTGTATATGATATGAGATGTTCAATTTAAAGTGGATCATATATTGCTTGCTTGACCCCATTACTTGCTTGTCCTTCAAACAGGGTGGGATTGTGACTAAAAAAAACAAGTATATGCTTTTCACACTACAAAATTTTTCTTTAACCCTATCTAGGCCTGGGGGGGGGGCCTTGGAGGTCTACCCTCTACGATTCATGCAATATTTTCGCTGCGCGATATTTTTTTACCGCGCCGCTTGCTGAATTTTTACTTTCAAGTCTTGCACAACTTTTGTGTCACCCGGGTACATGGTTCCAAAATTACGCAACATTATGTAAGTGCATGTCAGACCACAAATTGCTCAAAAACGTGATTTTGTGTACAAAGTCAATGCAAATTGTGTTTTCAACCAAAAATCATAAATGTATGATTATTTTGAGTTATGCTGGTCTAAATATATTTATTTTATACTTTTTATGATCTCAGAAGAGTCCCTACCAAATTTCATTGAAAAAACAATGAAAAACAAAAGGTCAAAAAACAAAGTAATACATAAGAAATTGCAAAAAACAATATAATACCTAAGAAAATGATTCGATATCGCAATTTTGTTCATTTACACTTGCATAAAACACCACAAAGAGTTTCTATACCAAAAATTAGAACATTTGGAACGTTATTTAGGGAGTTTGAGGAAAAAGTATGATTTCTCATACTGATTACACATAAATTAGCATAATCACTTAATAGCATGAAATAAATTACAATACAATTTTGTAGATTATGTCCCAGACGACCCGCGTGCCAATTTTTGGCGTGATCGCGCAGTTGACGGTCACCCCGCCATATGAACTCCCAAAATACCCCGGTATATGACTATATGTCGGGCTGGGAGGGGGTGGCTTGGCCCCTCCAATTTCCTGGGGTAGAGCTTTAGCCCACTTTGGCTTCACACTACATGTAGGTTTTACCAAATTAGGCTAGGAAGGTAAATAGCATGGTACATGTATGGCCCTGCTAAAAAATAGGGTTAGCCAGCTTATTGCAGTGAAAAGAACTGCAGTGTGAAACCAAAATGGGTGCTGTGTGGCAAAATCATCAATATTCATAAGCTTTGCGACAGTCTGGGGCCCTATCTAGGCCGGGGTATTTTGGGAGTTCCTATGGCCGGGGGGGGGGGCCTCCCAGGCCCCCCCTAAGATCTCGGCCGTCGACCGCGCGATCGCGCCGAAAATTGGCACGGGGGTTGCCTGGGACATAATCTACAAGACTGTATAGTAATTTATTTCATGCGAATTGCTATTAAGTGATTATGCTAATTTATGCGTAATTAGTATGCGAAATCATACTTTTTCCTCTAACTCCCTAAATAAAGCTCCAAATGTACTAATTTTTTGTATAGAAACTCTTTGTGTTGTCCTTAGCAAGTGTATATGAAAAAAATAGTGATATCAAATCATTTTCTTATGTATTATATTGTTTTTTGCAATTTCTTATGTATTTCATTGTTTTTTGACCTTTTGTTTTTCTTTGTTTTTTCAATGAAATTTGTTTGGGACTCTTCTGAGATCATAAAAAGCATAAAATGAATACATTTAGACTAGCAAAACTAAAAATAATCATACATTTATGAATTTTGGTTGAAAAAACAATTTGCATTGACTTTGTACACGAAATCACGTTTTTGAGCAATTTTTGGTCTGACATGCACTTACATAATGTTGCGTAATTTCGGAACCACGTACCGGGGTGACGCAAAATTGGTCTCAAAAGTTGCGCAAGACTTGAAAGTAAAAAGTCAGCGAGCGGCGCGGTCAAAACATTTCGCACGGCGAAAATATTGCGCGATTCGTTGAGGGGGGGCCTCCGAGGCCCCCCCCCGGGTATTAAATCAAACAGTATGGGGTGACGAAAGACACTCTGAAATAAAAAAAAACTTAAGTCTTTTGGTATAAGGATAGTCTGGGGTATGGGTTTAACCTTAAAAAGGACTGGGCTATTTCGGATTCACAGAGCAATATGCTGAAAATTTTGTCAAAATGGGACAACAAATAAAGTTATTGAGTTTTTAAGTTTATGAATATTTTGTGAAAACAGTTATATCCACATCGTCATGAATATTCAGTAGGTGGTCTGATAAAGTCATATCCCCACTTTCTTTTTCTTATGTTATTACATGTACATGAAATAATAAATGTTTCCTTTTTTCATGTATGTGTAAATGGTGTGTTTCCACTTATGATGAAAAAAAATAAGTAGCAGCAATAAATAATGTAACTAATGCACTTTCAGTTGTCAATCCAATTGTTTACATGCAGTTCTTGGTAGATTTTTTTTTTGATAAACCTAGTTTCATAATAAAGTACAAAAGAACAAGTGGGATATGACATCAGCCCACCTAATGAATATTCATGAAAACATGCCTAGAATTGTTTCACAGGAATGATGCAAATCTTTAAAATTCAAAAACTTTGTTATCCAATTTTGATCAAATTTTCAGCATTTTGCTCTGTGAATTGTATTTATTGAGATAGAAATACAGTATCCCCAGACTGGACCATCCCTTTAATAAACACATTCAATCCGTATCCAGCAATTACCACGTATTTGTCCCCTCTATCAGATCCGGAGCAGCTGATTTTACGTCAGGACAAAGGGAATGTGGTGCAGTCATTTGAAGATGGGTATTGGCGAACTTGGTGCTTTGATACAGGCCATCGATCTAATTGGACTCTAAACGAGGGCCACGTCTTATGTCGCATGATGGAACATTCTTATGCCCTTGACATTGGGACTCTGCCTGATAACGCATCGGTGACTTCACTCATTCATTTTCAATTACATTGTGAAGGGGGTGAGAAACATTATTCCGATTGCTGGAGTAGCACAACAAACTACCCTTCAAGCGCATCATGTGAAGTAGTCACTGTTTACTGTGCGGTTGGTAAGATTTTTCCCTTATTACAGTCCTTTCAGCCCTCAACACAGTTGTGACCAACGTTTGACCCATTGAAGACTGAACTATTTTTGCTATAACATGTTTTTCATAGACTCACGCAGATATGTACATGTATGCAGGCTCAGTCACCAACTGGTTAACTTTAGTACATCATGATCAATGGATGATTTGAAGTTCAGTGTTGACCTTTTGGTGTTGGTGATAGGTCAATTTTAACATGAGTATAACACCAAACATAAAATGAAGATGGTCCTGAAATTTACGCACTAGTTGTTAAGATGTAAGATGTCAATGGTGTGATCTAGATCAGTTTTGCAAACTCAGAATAGGTTTTTGAGCTAGGGGAGGCAATCCAAATTCCAACACCCAACACCAAAGCCAATACCAGACTTGAAATCACCCACTATTTGTTTTCCCACAGCGTACGCATGGTTCCTTTATATAACATTGGTGAAGTCCGGACCTATACCCATTTTATAATAGCAGTAGAATACTGGCATAATTCTTTACACCGTACGTTTGTTTTAGTGCAGAGTGGCTTACTTCTTACTGTACAGTTCTTGCTTTTCTGGTGAAGATACATGTACTTGTAGCTGTATGCCACTTTCAGTGTATGCCATGGTCTAACCATGGACATACATGTAACTGCTACTACTACGTCCATGGCCTAGGTCTGGGCTGAAATTATCAAGCTAAAAGACTGAGTGTAAAAATTTGTTTTATTTTCTGGTGAAAACAATACAGACCAATCAGTGACATTTGATAATGATTGATTTTTGTGTCAAATGTGATTTTTCATACTCTAAAGTATGTGTACCCTTTTTGATAAACACTTGTTCTATACATGTAGCTACCCTGCCAGAGCTACTTTGGAGAGCGACATCTACCAACATGTACATTAACCCTAAAAAGACTGGGGGGGGCTGATTCAGCCCCCCCTCGACATTTTTCGCGATAAATCCGCCGCGCAAATTTTTTTGACCGCGTCGCTCACTGACTTTTTACTTTCAAGTCTCGCGCAACTTTTGAGACCAAAATTGTGACCCCCGGGTACGCGGTTCGGAAATTACGCAACATTTCGTAAGTGCATGCACACCCAAAATTACTCAAAAACGTGAATTTGTGTACAAATCCAATGCAAATAGTGTTTTTAACCAAAATTCATAAATGTATCATTATTTTTCCTTTTACTGCTTAAATTCAATTAATTTTATCTTTTTTATGGTCCAAATAAAGTCCCCGACAATTTCCATTGAAAAAACAATAAAAAACAAAAAGTCGAAAAACAAAGAAATACATAAGAAATTTAGAAAACAATAGAATACATAAGAAAATAAATGTGATGTTGAAATTTTTTTTAAATAAATTTGATCAGATGCCTATCTAGAGTATGTGAAACAAAAATTAGCATTTCAGGGGCATTATTTTATTAATTATAGCAAACTTATGATTTTACGCATAAATTAGCATAATTAATCAAACATGAGATTTTTGCAGAATTTGATGTTATAGTTTTGTAGATAATGCCATGGGTAACGCGTGTGCCAATTTTCGTCGCGATCGCGCGATCGACGGCCGAGATCATAAGGGGGGGCTGAATCAGCCCCCCCCCAGTCTTCTTAGGCGTCGAAATAGCCCAGTCTATTTAGGGTTAAGTTACCTCATTATAACCGTGTAACATTTTGATATGTAGCGTTTCCACGCATTATAGTGATGAGCTTTCTCCTTATCTTTTTAACATACTTTAGGGCAAGTCCAAGAAAAGGTCACCCTAGAAGGCAAAATTTCATCTTTAATTTAAGAAGTTATCTTTGGTGGGGTAAGAAAGCCCAAATGTTAAATTTTAAAATTTCAATAAGAAAAATCTGATAATATGCATATTTATGCTAATTTGGGGCACCTAATTTGCATAATTGGTAAAATGGGCGTTACGTATGGGACAATTATAAAAACTCATAGAAAATAAAAACAAAACTTGTGAGATTTAGTCATAGGTGGGACATGGACCCCCTAACATCTTATTACTTTTTGGGGAAAAAATGTGATGTCATCTAATTAATTATGCAAATTAGGTCTTGTCCAAGGATGGAATGTCCCATACGTAACATTTTGAGGATGTTTTTTTAAGTTATTTCTCATAATACAGTACTTGCATTGCTGCATCTCTGGGAAGTTCTAATTTATAAAGTATGAAAATGTTATACCCCAAAAAGTTTCAAAAATAGAGTTTACTTTTTAATTAAAAGTTAATTAAAAAATTGCTACGTATGGGACAACATGTTACGTATGGGACATTTACACACAATGTCAATGGGGAGATTTGTGTACAAAGTGAATGGAGAAAAAAAAATTCAAGAGTGCTCTAAAAAGTGATTATTTACCTTTTCTTTAGTTTTTAAAGACTTATTTGTTATGAATACTGATTAATGAAAACAATTGAAGTGAAAAGATTGTGAAAATGGAAAAATATGAATAAAATAAAAAACAATAGAAATACATAAGAAATTCATGAAACCATGAAAAACAAGGGAAAAAATGTTGAAACGGCTAATTTCCTTTTCAGTCATATCAAATATGTCTCAATAGAACATTTTAAAAGATAGAAACTCTTTTGTTATGTCCATATTTTAAATTATTTCAATTTGTTGAATTATGGGGGAAATTGTGTACGTTCTCTATGGGGACAAAATGTCCCATACGTAAGTGTCCCATACGTAACATGTCATTAATTTGTTTAATTAGAGTCTGTAATTAGAGGGATTTGGCTTATGACATGAAACTTGCCTTAGATATACTAGAGTATTGTGACTTCTATCACACTAAGTTACAAGTTGTCAAATGAAATACTTTCAGAGAATTCTCAACTTGAAAAAATTGTTTTAAAAATCGTCTTTTTTCTGCGTCCCATACGTAACGGCCCATCTTTTCTCTCTAAAAGGTCAAGGTCGAGGTCATATGCCACCATTTTTTCCATGATTATTCTTCTCCTAGATGTCTACCATCATGAGGGTATTCAATCTAATCAAAGTCAATTAACACTATTTTTCAGGTCATTGAAGCCTCTGAAATGTCCCATACGTAACGTGCGCGAATTCTTGGACTTGCCCATTAGCATACCCCATTATTTCCTGAGGACTATATGCTTTTAGGTCTTTTTTTCCCAGAATGACCCTTATATCTGATATCGATTTTCAGACGAGAGTGGTGTCTTACCCGAAATTCGTTTGATGAATGGCATGAACATGGTACAAACTCTCCATAACGACGAATGGCGAACATGGTGTGTGTGGACCAGTGCCTCCTCTCGCTGGACACTGAAGGAAGGACATGTTGTGTGTCGTATGATGGGTCAAGGCCAAGCCAGCGCAGCTTCTGTGCAGTCGGTCGACTACATCATGAATCCCGTTCTACAATTAGAAATCTATTGCAACGGAAATGAGTCTGATATTCGGCAATGCCAGTATGAAGATTATTTATACCGGCGAACTCCAGATGGCGAATGCAAAGCAGTCCACATCACCTGTAAACAAGGTGAGGTACCTGCATGTACATATGCAGACATGCCAACCATTCCCTTTTTAGATTATTTGGTCCTCTTTTTTGCTGTGAATACATCAATACTTTTTTGTATGATTTGTTACTTTTAAACAAAAATTATGATCACGGAGTATGTATTATACACAGCGCATGACACTAGCGCCTGTCCGACAGACCAGTAAAAATCACTGTCGGGCTAGTAAATTGTTACATGAAAAGAACAAGTAAATTCTTGCCTACGAGCACATGCTTGAAAGGGTGAATTATCCGTTGCTAGGTGTACTTGGGTCAACCTCATTTTCTCCTTCCTTCGAGGGTCCAATGCAGTGCTGTCCTTATCATGTCATCTGCTTCTCTTCATGTCCGATCCATCTCCTCCTTTTCATAAGAGTATGTGTGGAGTGTTGTGGCCCAGTGGATAAGTCTTCTGACTTTGAAACAGAGGGTCGTGGGTTCGAATCCCAGCCATGGCGTAATTTCCTTCAGCAAGAAATTTATCCACATTGTGCTGCTCTTGACCCAGGTGAGGTGAATGGGTACCTGGCAGGATTAATTCCTTGAATGCATGAGCGCTGAAAGGCAGCTCGAGCTAAAGCCGGGGCAATAATAATGATAAAAACGCTCCTCGGAATAGAATATTTCTAGATAGATGGCGCTATATAAATGCCTATTGTTGTTATTATTATATCTTCCATACTCTATTATTGGCATCTTTCATAGACATGTAGTTCTTCATTTGTTATTGTGTTAGTCCAGAATATACAAAGTACTGTACATGTATGCCTTATAATTTGGGTATAACATGGAAAGCCTGATAATCTCTGGGAGTCATGTCTTGTCATGCTCCACCATTCTGAAACATATGAAAGTGATGAAAGAACGCAGCTCTGGTATATGTGACTCGGCATACCGAAATGAGAGACAAGTCGGAATTTTTCAAATCCAACTTTTTTAGTGATTATTATTCCCCGTTTCTTTACCTTTAATTTGATATATCACTCGACCCTTAGGAGTAAATATTAGTGGAGATATTAGCTTTAGAATGGAGGAAGAATTGGGCTCTTGAAAATAAAAATCAAGAGAAAAACGCCTTCGAAGTTTGACTTCCGTTTTGACCCTGCTCCATGAAAAAAATATATTTTGCCACCGCCGAGCTAACCGAAAGGCCCTAGTAACCGCGTGCCAAAAAAGGCGAAACGATTAACCAATGAGGAGGCTGCATTGAGAACAATAGTCAACTTGCTAGTCACGTGCGACTGCAAGACGAAACAACGTTCCACGTCAATCAATTATCGCCTACGTACACATCATTGGTTAAACCGGGGTTTTATAATAATCTTCGTGAAAGAAAAAAAAGAATGCCATGATCTCCCTTATTAATGAAATAAAAGGCGGGGTTAAAAAGTTGGACCTAAAACCATGGAGGAGGGATTGTGCCATCGGCTTGTTTGAATGTCGATGGCGTTTACTCTTACCCGGACTCGTGACATGTAGTCTATCAAGCGTGTCATTATGACCTGAACTTTAACCGCATGTTCTAAAAAAATATCCCTTGTAAAATGGTAAGATGGGCCTTCAAAATAATTCGTACCTCACCTTTACTTATGTGCTCATGTTTTATAAATATTTAAGTTAGATTGAGACAGTGTGAGTAAAAACGCGAATAATTTGTTCAATAATTGGGTTCAATATCGTACCCATCATGGGGGGGGTATACAGCATTGAAATGATTCAAAATTAGAACAAAATACAGAAAGGTATAATGAAAAAAGGTTAAAGTGATTCTAAAAGTGATGCAGAGAAAAAAAAACCTTGACATAAACGTCTTAATTCTACAACAAAAAGAGCCAGGAGGTACCATGAGTAATTAAGTCCCATCATAATTTCCAACAGAGGATGGATTAGGGAAGATACGCTTTCACTTTTTAAACAAACAAGTGCACACCAAGTTACAAATAATGCGTAAAGGATTTCCATGTATCTGAATGCAGGATATAAGAGCAAAAATGTAGCCGCGGGGATCGGCGCCTGACCGCGCTCTCCATGTATAGCCAGACACAGCTCGGCCATGGCACCTCCAACATGAATGCTGATTCGGATCAAATCAAGCACAACCAATATTTTATTCTAACACAGTAACAGATAAAGAATGAGACCATGCAAAAGCCTTTGTAAGATTGATTTATTTTGGAGGAGAGAGATCCCCTAAAAGAGAGAGAGAAAAACGTAATAATAATAAATAGATGTAAAATAAATAATAAAATCACCAAGTCTCATTTTAAACCTTAAAACTAGCCGCCATTTTAAATCTAATTGCAAGTATGATTCAAACATTAAAACAAGACAACCCGGTTGTGTTTATAGTTCTCTGTTTTCTTTGTCCGTTTTGTTAATTTTCCAATCGAACTTTTGACTCATTCCATTCTACCTCAGCTTGATTTCCCGCCGTTAATTGTTTGCTATTTTGTGCATCTTTGTCATTTATTTCCCTTTCTGACTAATCACGCTAGCATAATGGAATGATTTGTTCTTTCTCACATGTTCTTTCCTTCCTTTCCCGCTTTGTATGTTTTTCTTACTTTTTCATAGGCGGATCCAGCTTTTGGCGAAGGGGGGGGGGGCGTAATGCCGAGCGGCATACATATTTTTGTACTTCACCGGCGCCATAAAAGTACAAATTGAAAAAGGGGTAAAGTCTGACCCTGTCAAAATGTTCTTTTCTTTCCTTTATTTTTTTAAGCGGCGCCTTTTCGTTCTTTTATTTTTTCAAATATTAGGCCCCCCTGGATCCTCCATTGTTTTTTTTTCACTTTCACTTTTCCGTTTCCATTTCTCCTTTCCCCTATCCTCGCTTTCTTTCCCTTTCCTCTTTTTGTTCCCTTTCTTAATTCCGCCCCCCACCGTTTTTAATTATTCCTTCCCATCCCCCCTGTTTTCGCTTTTTCCTTCCCATCCCTCTCTTCCTCCCGTTTTCGCTAATTCCTATCATCCCTCTCTCTTTCTGCCGTTTTTGCTTATTCCTTCCCACCCCCCCCCCCCGTTTTCGCTTATTCCTTCCCATCCCTCTCTTCCTCCCCTGTTTTCGCTAATTCCTATCATCCCTCTCTCTTTCTGCCGTTTTTGCTTATTCCTTCCCCCCCCCTGTTTTCGCTTATTCCTTCCCATCCCTCTCTTCCTCCCCTGTTTTCGCTAATTCCTATCATCCCTCTCTCTTTCTGCCATTTTTGCTTATTCCTTCCCACCCCCCCCCCCCCCCCCCCGTTTTCGCTTATTCCTTCCCATCCCTCTCTTCCTCCCCTGTTTTCGCTAATTCCTATCATCCCTCTCTCTTTCTGCCGTTTTTGCTTATTCCTTCCCCCCCCCCTGTTTTCGCTTATTCCTTCCCATCCCTCTCTTCCTCCCCTGTTTTCGCTAATTCCTATCATCCCTCTCTCTTTCTGCCCTGTTTTTGAATATTCATTCCCATTCCTCGCTCCTTTTCGCTAATTCCAATTACTCTCCACCCCCATTTTCGCTTAATCTTTCCCATTATTCTCCACCCCCGTTTTTCGCTTATTCCTTGTCCCAGTGTACCGAAGCGAAGGCGAAACACGGAATTGCTTGTTGAATAACTCGGTTTGAACGAAGACGAATAATATTGTATGCATACGATGATAACTGTGCGAGAACTGATTAAAAAGCTACAATAATCCGTCTTTAAATGCAGTCTCGACTTTTGATATCGCACTGAACACGCCATTTCTGAGTTGATGATCGACACGTTTTGAAATAACAAAAGCCCGGACGTAGCCCGCGAGTAACATACAAAATCCAGACAACGGTCGATCCGACGGCCGGCCGCCCAGCGCCGGCGCGGTCTGTTTATACTGTAAAGGTGATTACGGCACCAACCAATTGTACTTTCGTATTCACAATTGATCGTTAGCCTTTGTGTTACGGGGTTCTGGCCGCCCAAACTACGGGTTGTGAGCTTGGGTTAATAATGATAATTACTTCTTGTTAAGAGCTTTTTCCAAAGTTACAAAGCGCTGATCTCCTGTGATCCTTCTACAGAAACAATTCACAGTTCTTGTGCTTGGCTTTCATTTCGCCATTACTAACCGTCAAACCGGCGAAATCTTAGTTAGCCTATAAACTCTTGGATAAAATAAGATAATTAAAAGGCACACATTAAAATCTCTTTAAAGCACGGGCGGGAATGAAAGGATAAGGGGGGTCCTTTGTTTTTATTTCTCTGTCACAGCCCGTTCTATTGCTTTTGATTTTATGTAGATAAAAAATTATAATCACAAGCCCTTTGAAGCACTTTACTTCAGGGGCGTTGGAGCGAATTTGAAGGGAGGGGGGGGGGCACTAGGAAAAATGGCACCTTCTCGTTAAAAGGGAACTAAATCTTTTTTTTAAAAAAAGAAAGGCATCTACAGTAGTGTGGTGAGCGAATTTTTTTTTAATTGGCTGTAGTATCGACGCTGCGAGCGAGCAAATATCAACTTTTTTTCTAACGAAAATCCAATTTGTGTTAGATTTTTACATAGGCCTATTCATAATAATGTCATATCTCTCTTTCCTTCTCTTATTCTTTCTTTTTTCTTGCTTGTGATTTTTGTTGTTGTTTTTTTTTGGGGGGGGGGGATAATCCCCCATCTGTACTCATCTACCCACTCACCTGACTCATGAAACTTATTAATGCACGTATGATTATTTTTTCCCTCAGAATATTGCTTTATTTCTTGTTTAAAAGGGGCACTCGTTATACACCGTGACAAAACTTGTCCTTCCCAGGTGAAAGAGGCACAGCGTGTTGGTAAGGGGCACTTTATTTGGGTAAAAGGGGCACTGATAAGAGAAAGGTCACCTATATCAGAAAGCAAAGGGGTCCCTTTAACGGAATAAAAACGGGCCCTTAATTCTCGGGTGTGAAATGGGCTGCACGTACAGAACACGTTTGTGATGGCATTTGGGGGTAGAAATTGGCATACGAAATTGCTTACACACACAAAAGAGAAGATCAAACTGGGAAAGAACGATAAACCGAAATATGAAGAGGATAAAACAAAGATAAGAACAAGAAGAAAAAGGGCGTGGAGGAAAAGACGATGGATGTGGCAAGGAAGAATAAAGAACGGCTGTGATATATAAAAAAAATAGAAGATCGAACGGGGAGAAGAAGGATATAGAACAACAAAAAATAAGAGGGGAAAAGAAGAGGAATAAGACGTTCGGATGAGCAAGAAAGAGAAAGAAGGAAAGGGGGAAGAAAAGAGGTAAAGAGGAAGAAAATAGAAATGGAGGGGCAGGAATAAGATCGTGGGGATGAGCAGGTGAGAGGGAGAACGAAAACAAAAATAATATTATAAATTATTAAGGAGGAACGAAGATAAAAGGAAGAGGAATGAGGCGATGGGTGAGGGAGGGAGAAAAGACGGAAGGAAAGAAGAAAGAAAAACCGGCAAAAAGAGAGAAGAACGAAAAACAGAATTATGTGAAACGAAAAAGAAAAGGTGAAATTAGGAGGGAAAGGTGGAGGGTGAAGAAAGGGCAGAGAAGAAAAAAAAAAGAGGAGAAAATAATCGACATAGAAAAAAAAAGATCGAAAGGGGAAAAGAACGGAAAACAGAAGAGGAATTAACGAATAAGATTAAATAAGAGAAAGGGGTTGAGGAAGAATAAGGGGGGGGGAGATTTAGAAAGAAGAGACCGACTGATCTGAAAGAAAATTGCGAACGAAAAGGGGGAGCAGTAGAAAGGAAAAAATAAAACACAAGAAAGACGAAAGAAGAAGGTAAGAGAATAACAGAGAGGGAAAGAGAGAATAGATCTGGGCAAAGTCGAATGGGACAACATGACAATGACTTTTAGGAAATGATAATTTCAATAGGTGTATTTTAAATGACTAATATTTTCAATCAATATCGTAAGTCCCGTATACCATTATCCAAAAATTAAAAATGCAGGCCTACTGCATGGTCCCATATTTCATTGGTCAAAGTCAGGGGCGGATCCAGGATTTACCAAAAAAGGATATTTGCTTTAAATACTTCGTACCCGCCAAAAAACTGACAAGCAAAAAAGAAGAATAGAAGTATTCGATTTCAAAAAGGGGTACATCTCGGCTTCAATGGCATTTTTACATTACAAATTTTGTTTTTTTTTCTTCTCGGGGGGGGGGGGGGGGGGGGGGGACGTGCCATCCCCTGGATCCGTGCCTCAGTTGTCGAAGTTCTGACATTTATTTCTTTCTCTATCGTTCATTCAAACATGATAAAAAAATTGAAGGCAAAAATAGTTGGAAATAATAAAGCCCACAAAGCTTTCATGATGAACTTTTTTTCTTTTGTTAATGATATACTGCAGATCAATTAACCCACATTCGCGAACATACAACACTTTTATGTATTTTAAACCCTTTATTTTGAAATTAGAGTTTTCTCATCGAAACATCCCGATCACTTGCAAATAATAAGAGAATCTTCATCACGTCCATGTTATGTTTTATGAAATTAATCCTCGCCAACAAACCGTGTTATATAAACACTTTGCGTTTACGCATGACCTTTTTCGCGAGACAAGCTAGCAAAACACTCTAAATCAGGTAGGCCTATCAATCTATCGCTAACGCCCCCGCCTAGTACCAACTACCATTATTACAAAAATAGCCCTTTAGAAGTTGAATCCCGTTTGTTAACTTTCAGAAGCCCCCTTTTCAATTTCAGAATACCTATTGAAAGCGATGCTTTTGATCTTTCTTTTGAGGCTCATTGAACCGATCGATCGAGCAGACGGTCGGCGGACGCCGCCAGCTGTACTTGAGTTTAAATGAATAGCCAATCAACAATGGCGTTACGTTGCTAGGGGCGGAGCTTAGTATGAAGCGAAATTCGATGAAATCGAGCGTGCCAAGTATAAAAAAATTTCGAACTGACCGAAAAAAAAACACTCGCAGAAAAACTGTTTTTTTATCACTTTCCCGTCATCAAATTCACTCATTTTTTTCACACAGTAATTATGAAACATGGAAGAATCTAAAAATGAAAAAAAAAAAAATCTTCAAAATTTTGACTTTTTTATTAGTTTGTCGAATTCCTAGGAATTTTCATTTGCGACTTCTCTCTCATTTCGGTATGCCGAGTCACATATGTTAAGCTTAGTCTATATTGTTGCGACTTTATACATTGCGAAGCATTAAAAAAACCCTGTGGGATACTTTCCATAAAGTTTTCTGGTATTTTCAGGCCCAATTCATGTAGTTGCTATTTCTACATTTTTACTATTTGCTCTAAACCTTCAGGCCCAGGATACTCTCATCATCACATCCCAGCCTGCCCCCACCAGCACCCATTCACTATTCTTATACCACATTCCCCTTTCAACATGCACCCCTCCCTGTTTCTTCAAGAGACAACATTTTTAGCTCATCCGGCTCAATTTCAATTCTATATCCTCAATTTATGTCACCAATATAATTCACTACAGTGTCAACTGGGCTGAAATTAAAATTGTGTTAAATTTCGTTGCGAGATGCCAAATGAGCTCCACATCATTGATGTGCTATTTGTGTCATGTCCTGATCAAAGGCTTTCATGAAATCCCAGATTTCCATTAAAAATATGGATTGACGTGGAAGAGGTTCATCGGGTGAAGGATTGAGTAGAAATAACCAGTTGTATCACGATGTATCAAACGTAGTTGGAAAGCGACGTTTTGTCTGCAAGCTGAGAGGCTTCGTAAGGCTATGAGCAAAGACGCTGCTGCACACGGGTTATACAGTGTCGGCGAGGGGCCGGTGTGCCTGGCTGCACGCTATTGTCTGGCTCCACACGGGTGTGAGCCGCGCTGTGGTTGGCCAAAGCTGTCGGTCAATCCGTGCTCACGCAGGTGCTTGGCAGGCTGTGATTGGCTGATGTCGCCGGCGCAGCAGCGTCTTTGCTCATTGCCTGAGGAAGTCTAGCAGCTTGCAGAGGAAACGTCTCTTTCCAGCTACGTTTGATACATCGTGAGACAACTGGTTATTTCTTCTACTAAAAATATGGATTGCCCTTCTACACTTTCTTTTTTCTATCAGAATGATTGATTGCGCGCTACATTGTTTTTCTTAGATGCCACGACAAACTTAACGTCTCCTCCGACCACACCTACCAACGACCAATCCACATCCTCATCGGCCATTATCGATATGACGAGTCTTGAACCCATTGGATCCACGGCAGGGGTTGGCCCAGCAAGCGAGCCAAACCAAGGTATTTCATTTTAATGCTTATTTTGTTTGATTGATAAAGAGTGTAATCATAATAACACAGAATTGAAAAAAAAAGATATCACCAAATTTGTCTTTGCAACTACAGTACATGTAAATGACGTATCCGTCTCTGCTGCTATCATAATTGGTAATCAATGGCTAGTTTACCGCACAAAAACAATAACTTTTTGTTAAGTGCTGAAAAACACTCAGGTTGTAGTCAATGGTCTGTATATGCAGAACATGGTCAGGTTTCATTAACAGTTGACATGTTTTCATCTTACCCTTCTGCATTCCTTGTAAACGAGCTAACTTTTGTTTGACTTAACCTACAGTACATGTATGTTCATACAATGGGGTGTTAGCCTAGATCCCAGGAAGCTTACTGATTTTCCAAAGGTCAAGGTCACAGTGATACATGTATGTTTTCATCATACCCTTCTGAAGTCCTTGTAAGCGCAATAACTTCAGTGTAACTTGGCCTACGCTCATATAATTTGGTATCTATGATACTAGCATGGATCCCAGGAATATATTTTTTGAGGTCCAAAGGTCAAGTCGCCACCTTCCACTTTTCTTACTCGACCAATAATTATTTTCCACATTACAGGCGCAGAGACACTCTTGTTTCTTCATATAATGATACTGTATTGCTAGGACACCTACATGTATTAAAAGACTGGAATCCAGATGCATATCAGAACATGTTGGAAGTTGGAAATTGATGCCATCTAGATTTGAATATTCATTTTGTTATATTTTTAGCCATTACTCTTTTCTTGGATCCAGAACTAATATTTTAATAATCATATACAGAGTTTGGATAATACTCTTTCCCTCAATTAAAAAGGTGCCCTATTACAAAATCCCAACCCCCAAACATAGTAATATTAATTTGGCCTGTACATGTATACCCCCACAACTACAACTACGTGTTCTTTGATGATTGCTCCATAGATGCATGCAATTAGGCCTATAAAACTTTTAGTGCTTTACACTTTGTTTCTAAGCACTTTGCACTGCAGTTATCATCTGATTTTTATGGGGAAACGTGCCCTTCGAGTCTAGAGATCATATTATATTGTTGAGAATACACTGTCATTATTACAAAATAAAATTCATGCATATAAGTTTAAAAAATCATACGTATCTAGGTTATATAGCAAGCTTAGAGGCTGGTCAGGGGCAATCAATAAAGTAAAGTGCAGGGTATTCCTGTGTGGATTCTATCCATGGCAACACGTTTGTTGCATCAATTCCATCCTTTTATGGAAATTGATAATTCATATAAAATTTATGGGAAAAAATGACTTAATCATTATCCACTTTCTTCACTTGACAATTTTCTGAACTCTTCATTTTTTATTTTGTCTTTTCAATATTTATTTTAGTGTTATTTTGGGGTTTACATGTATTATAATTTTTTTCTCAACACTTTATATTTGTCTTGCCTAAAAGAAATTCGGCGGAGACTGAGTGATCATTTTTACAGTTGGTCTGTTACAAAAATGGTAAAAGTTTTTGCTCAACTGGGGGTACATGTACATGTATTTGGCTTTCCGGTTGATTGTTGTTTGCTGTTCATGCAATAAAAATTGCTTGACTCTCAAGGATGGTTGCAGTTGAAGGGGGGGGGGGTAGAACAATTTTTTTCTTGGATGAACTCCACATACTGGTAATCAAGGTCAAAAGGTCATTCAAGTAAAAAAAAATTGACCCTGTTTTGGCATATCAACATTTCACTCACATTATGTACACAGGTTAGCCTTCTACAGTGTACTACATGTAGTTCTTGGACCTTTGTTTAAGGAATTACAGCAAATATGATTTTCTCAATAAATTAACATAATTCATAAAATAAGCACAAATTTTGTGCAATTTACTTTGTGATATCAACAAGTGGAGCGCCTTATTTTGGCTTTTCTCTACTTTCATGCAAATTTTTGTCGCAATCAAAGGATCCATGGCCAAGATCTTGAGGGGGGTCGTGATGGCCAAGATAGCTCATGCTTCACACTTGCAATATCTGTTTGATTTAATACACATCTGCTCAGAATATTTAAGTTTCAGGTCTAAATTCATTAGTCATCCAAAAAATTGAGCCCATGCTTTTAGCTCTTAGTTTTCATTTAGGCATTAATATTTGACTACTTTAACTGATCTACATGTCTATTTAATACATATACATGTAGAAAGAAGAGAGCTAAAAGTATCAGTTTTTAGTTTACATAACAAAGAAAAAATTGCAACAAAAATAAAATTTTGGATAGCGTGCGATCACTGAAAAGGCGGATGAAAAGATACCCCCCCCTCCCCCTTGGCGAAAGCTGTCAAGATTCCTGCAAGCCATTTCCTTTTCCTGGCCTATAGTATTATTAAAGGGTCAGTGTTTGGTAAAGCTTGAACAAAATCTGTCCTTTTTGGGTCATGTGATGGAAAATACTTTATTAAATAGACGTGTTTGAAAACGTTCATTGACAGAGTTTAACTTGTAAAATTGTAGCTTAACACGCATATGCATGTATGCATACACTGTATTGACTGTAGTCATGGAAATGCTGTGTGATATTTTGTGATTATCCCATCATCAAGGTTCACATTATCTGAAGACCCGCTTGGGCCCTAGACTTCCCCTGGAACCATTTGCAGGTGTGGTTGAGATTGGCTACCAAGGTACCTGGGGTGCTGTGTGCTATGATGGATGGAGTATGGCTGAGACACAGGTTGTTTGTCGAAGTCTTGGATACAGCCATGCTATTGAGTTCCAACCGTCTTTTGTAGACCCAGTGAACGTTGCTGTCAATGATGTTAAATGTACAGGTGCTGAAGAGAATCTAGCATTTTGTGAATACAGCAGTCCCCCATCTTATACAAGCTGTGGATTAACTATTGCCGTGAAATGCTCCGGCACTGGTGAGTCATTGATTTCCTCATCTTTCAGGTTGAAAATTAAAAAGAAAAAAAAAACATTACCAGTAGGTGAAAACATCACAGTGTACAGGTCATGGAGATTTGGAAATGATTTGCAAAGCAAAGAATCACTTTCTAGAATTTGTAGTATTAATACTAGTTGACATTGATTTACATTTATATAGAGTCAAAGGTAAGGCTACTCGATAACTTTGATTGATGCAATAAACCAAATGCAAATTTGAACTTCTTTATTCACAGATGCATATGAGAGGAACAATTTGAATACGGTATAAGATATTTTTGCTACACACAAAACAAATCAATTTGCTGTGACAATCTCAACCATTCACATCAGCTCTTTGCCACTTGGCTTGACCCTGGGTCAAACAACTAATGATAATAATAGGCATTTATATAGCGCCATCTATCTAGAAATATTCTATTCCGAGGCGCATTGTTATTATTATTACTCGGCTTTAGCTCGAGCTGCCTTTCAGCGCTCATGCATTCAAGGAATTAATTCTGCCGGGTACCCATTCACCTCACCTGGGTGGATTGCAGCACAACATGGATAAATTTCTTGCTGAAGGAAATTACACCATGGATGGGATTTGAACCCACGACCCTCTGTTTCAAAGTCAGAAGACTTATCCACTGGGCCACAACACTCCACGCTCAATTATGAATAAGATGGCATGAATTACAGGTCATAGCCCATGTGAAGGGTCTTTTATTTGTGAAACATTGATCATTAAAAAAAAAACCTGGGATTTTACTCTTGTTTAGCTCTTCATGCATTTACCCATAAACCCTATGGCCCGCATTCACCAAGGTAGTTTTCAAAACCCACATTTGAGTCCATGGTTTATGCAGATTTCCTTCATAAATTATGCTTAATTTAGCGCGTATCGGGCGCATGTATAAAACATGTCCAATGCTGATGCGCGAATTTGTCACAGTGCGCCAAATTGACGCCTGTTACCATGGTAAGATACGCTATTTTATTGAGTCCACTGTTTTTATTCATGAGTCCACTCTTCAATTTAATTCAAGACTTTATTCCAGACACAGCTGCATTTAAGCCGAGGTCAATATAAACACACTTCATAGTATACATGTACATTAAGACAGACATACAGTGAAAAAACAAAACAAAGAACAGGTAATTAGAAAAAAAAGAATCACACTAAAATGATACTAGAAGTGCACAATACTCAAAACAAAATGACAGCATTGTATGAAAACTACATAATGTGTATTAAATAGATATAGCAAAATGAGTAACTTGTTTCAACGAAAGACGAATATACATGTATGCAACTATTTGATAGTAGATCACGACTCATGATTCTGCCATTAAATTGTTGTACCAAAGCTTCCACAATTCTGATACATCTCTTAGAGCTCTGCAGTGGGTTAACCAATAATTTCAGAAATGTAAATTCTTTCAGTAAACTTAAGTTAAATTTATAATAACTGCTTGATATGAAGGAACATGGGAGTCGGCAAACATTCTACTAGCACTAGTGTCTGGGCAACTGAGGGAGCATTCTCATTGCATCGTTATAAGCTATTATAAAATAGGTGTATTATTTCAAGCATCCCGATTGGCTAATACGTGTCACATGACATCGAACTTTTTTTGTGCACTGCACGGCAGCGGAAAAGATGCGCAACGAAAACTGACATTGCACGCTCAAGCTAACAAGTGCGGTAGAAGTCCCGGGAGAAGTCCAACATAACTGTACTTTAAGTTTTTAAGAATTTGTTTCTGTGATGCTATTTTATAAATCAAATAATGAACTTGCTCTGTTGTGCATAAAAGTAAATGCAGACAAAGCTTGGTTTCTTCAGATGGTGCACACTGGGCACTTGCCGCCAGCGGCTCGTGCACAGTGCGGCACCTATGTAAAGAAACCTCTCATCCTCTGCATTTCCACTACCGCACTCGGCTGCATGCATTATTGTTTACATTTTTACAGTACCATATTATCCTTAAACTACTTTTCTTACATGTACCACGAATGTGTAGTATACAGCAGAGTACAAAATGCTCGAAATAATACAACCTTAACATAACACTGAGAGAGCCCATTACTGTACGGAACTTCCTGCACAGTTTGTTCCCTTGTGCTTCAGTTTGCGACACTGTCTAAAGATATCTCTATCACCACATAGGCCGTCAGTAAAAGTATGACAAAAATATGTGGTCTCCTCAGTCCTTACAAGTATCAAGTTTTGCGTGGGAAAGATAGAATTAGAAATCTGGAAATACTATTAACCCTAAAAATATTGGAGGGGGGGGGGCTGATTCAGCCCCCCTCAAGATTTTCCGCAACGCATAATTTTTTAGTACATTGCTCACTGACTTACTTTCAAGTCTCGCGCAACATTTGAGATCAAAATTGTGACCCTCAGATACGCGATTCTGAAATAACGCAACATTTGGTAAGTGCATGCAGACCCAAAATTGCTCAAAATCGTGAATTTGTGTTCAAATCCAATGCAAATACGGTAGTGTTTTTGTCTCGCCCACCAGAGGTGAAGGCGAGACTTGGGGATCCAAATGTAGTCTGTCCGTCGTCCATCCTTCGTCCGTCCGTCATAAACCTAATGACACATAACTCCACACCCGAATGTCACTTTTGAACCAAACTGGGATGGTAGACAGACTTGGGGGCCCTGCATGTTATGCTGCCGTTGGAGGTCAAATGGTAAGGTCAAAGGTCATTTTCAGGTCAACGTTAAAGTTTACATGCAAGACTCTTGTGACACCTAAACTCTGCAACCGTCGGTCACTTTTCAACCAAACTTGGATGGTAGATGAACTTAATAGGCGACCTGCATGTTATGTTGCGGTCAGAGGTCACATGGTAAGGTCATTTTCAGGTCAACATTAAAGTTTAAGTGCAAGGCTCTTATGACAAATATTATTCCATCCCAGTCATTTCATAATGAAGTTTCAATACAATTCAGTTTCATGCCCTTTCAAATCACAATATTTCTGGTTATTTTTATAAGTGGGTGAGACACAAAATTGCTTTTGCCTTGTTAACAAAAATTATGTAAAAGTATACTTGTTTTCCTTTTACTGATTAAAATCAATTAATTTCATCTTGTTTATGGTCAAAATGCAGTCCCCAACAATTTCCATTGAAAAAATAATAAACAAAATGGTGAAAAATAGAGATTATAAATGTGACATTGAATTTTTTAGAGCATATTTGATCAACTTTCTGTAAAGAGTCTGTGAACATTATTCAGGCATTATTTAGGTTAGAGCAAACTTTCGATTTTATGCATGTATGCTAATTAGCATAAGGTTTCCACAAAATTTGATCATGTAGTTTGTGTAGATTATGCCATGGGTAAACCTGTGACAATTTTCGTTGCGATCGGGCAGTCGACGGCCAAGAAAATATGCGAAGCTTTGGAGCGGATTTCTTTCTTCTTTTGTCTCGATAAGAAGAAAATGATATGCTTTGGAGCAGCTTTCTTTGTTCTTTTGCTCAATAAGACAAAAATACTATGCCTTGGAATGGAAATTTGAGCGTGAAAATGGGGGTCCCCTCCGCGGCACATACCCACTATGCATTTTATACTGAGTGCCCCCCGGGATGTGGAGATAGTTGCATATTTATTTGTTTGCTTTGTACATGTACAGATGATCTGAAGACCCGGTTGGTTGGGGAAGGTGAATCCCAAAATGAAGGAAGAGTTGAGGTTTACTACCAAGGTGTTTGGGGTGCAGTCGGTTTAAATGACTGGGATACAGACGACGCGCATGTAGTTTGTCGTAGTGTTGGATACAGCCGTAGTCTGTATTACATCCTACTCCACACCCAAGGCCCAGGAAACATCGTTCTGGACAATGTACGGTGTACGGGGAATGAGACGAACCTTGCATTTTGCGAACACTCCGGTCTGTACCTTCGTGAAAACTCTTATCAAGATTTTGTCGCAGCGGGAGTTAAGTGTGATGGTATGTATGAACAATAGAGTACCGAAGTGTGACATCATCAGTCACTGTAAATGAAAATGTTTATTTATTTATTAGAACATATTTAATCAGGTACAAAAGATCTGTATAAAACTGTTTCTCATCAATGACCTGATGAAAACATAAAGAACAACATAAATCATCAAATCATACATGAAAATAAATTCAAAATCTAAATCAAAGATAACAAGACTTAGTAACATAAACAAAAACAAATATTACTCAAATGATAATATGAATCAAACTAAAATATTTTTTAAATTATTAAAAGGGAGCAGTAACTAATTTTAAAATTACTAATTGTATAATTTATTCGCTGATAAAAGCAATGAACAATGAAATAATTCTGGCACAATAGAAAATTGAGTGAAAAAAATGTATGTTTGAGAAGTAATAAAAACGTTCCTAATTTTAATTCCCACCATGTCTTAGGTACATGTATCCATATTCATTCATTTCAAACAGTTAAATCAATAAAACATTTCATGTTTTTTTTGCTTGAAATAAAAAAAAGTCTTTGCAATTTTTCAGATGGGAGTGACTTTTAAATAAAATATTTACCTACTGCTGCTTGACGCCAAATAAGTAATATGTAAAAGTGATAGATAAAGTTATTAAAAGATTTAATCAAATCTTCTCAATCAGTCTGTTGTTTCTTTTACAATGATTATATAGGAAAATATACATGGATAAATTGGATATTGATAACAAAATATACCTTAACTTTACAATAATAGTAGACTCGAGCCCCCATCATCTCTTATGGCCTGACATGCCCCACTCGGCCCAGGTGGTCGGTCCAGTTCCTGGCCTCCGCAGCTTGCGATGTCTCTTCCACTCGGCCTCTGCCTCCGCAGACAGTGTTGCCCCTTGATGAGTAGCCCCCAGATCAGAGAGATGTGGCTTCAATGAATTAGTGGACAAGATCGAGCCCCCAATGATGACATGAATTTTGACCAATCATGTCGGTGGAGAACCGGCGGCAGCTGGGGTGGTTATCTCGTCACCGACGTAATCCCTCAGTTTTAAATTCGACTTACTATACTTACATCTGTGGTCTATTCAGCTTACTAGGTGGTTCTCTCTGGCTTACTGAAATTAACTTCCTAATATACCCTACCGTTACTAGAACTATCTGTATAATTTCTATAAAGTAATTCAAAGAATTTCAGTAACAGATGAGTGCATAAAGCAACACATTCTTATTAATAAATAGACACTTCCTGTGCATCTGTACACCTACATTCATCAATGCTAGAGCACTGTCTTGGCTATTTATGACACCTGTATGAAAATGCTTCACCTAATAAGAAATATTTCTAACCCCTGTACAAAAATATGACCTAAACCTGGTACACTTGTGCTCTAAAGGGGGGCGGGGGATCAAACACTTCCAGCGCTTGATTTTGAAATATTCAAAACATGTACATTTTTATCTAGGTTTAAATATTCGCAACACATGAGCTATCTTTATAAACTCAGAACATGAGTCTAATCAAAGGAATTAAATTGATAAATTTCTTCCATGACACAGATCAAATACCAAGAATCCGTTTCACAAGTATCCCTCTTGGTGCATGGGATCCCGAGGATAAAATGGTTGAATTCTACATAGATGGGGATTGGAAGCCTCTTTGCCAAAATGCCACCTTCAGTTTAAATTTAGACGCAATCTGCAGAACCGTTGGATTGATGCTTTATCGAGTACTGCAATTCATTCCCAATAACAACATGAACAAGGAGGGTGTGGCTCTTCATTGCCCTGCTGATGTCGTGGACTTGTCACAGTGCAATTCTTCTTCGGATTTTTGTGAATTTGTCCTGGGTGCTTCATGCCTTTCAGGTGAGGCCACTCGTATATTAAGTAAATTCCTTACAGGACAAGTCCACCCCAACAAAAACTTGATTTGAATAAAAAGAGAAAAATTCAACAAGCATAACATTGAAAATTTCATCAAAATCGGATGTAAAATAAGAAAGTTTTGACATTTTAAAGTTTCACTTCATTTCACAAAACAGTTACATGTATATGCACATCTCGGTAGGTATGCAAATGAGGGAACTGATGACATCACTCACTATTTCTTTTGTATTTTATTATATGGAATGTGAAATATTTTGATTTTCTCATCATTATCATGTGAAATGAAGTTTCATTCCTCCCTGAACACGTGGAATTCCATTGTTTTAACATTTTGTGCTTCAGGCAAGGAGGTCCTAATCATCAAATTCGTAAAAAATGAAATATTGTATAATTAAAACAAAAAACAAAAGAAATAGTGAGTGAGTGACATCATCGACTCTCTCATTTGGATGTAACTGGCTCGTTCATATAGCTATTTTGTTAAAAATAAGCGAAAGTTTGAAATGTCATAACTTTCTTATTTTACATCCGATTTTGATGAAATTTTCAGCATTGTGCTTGTCTGATTTTTCTCTATTGATTCAAATAAACATTTTCTGAGGTGGACTTGACCTTTAAAGAAATACTGTGGTGTTTAGTATCGCCCGAATGGAGTTCAGCAGACTGAAGCTTAGTTAGTAATCAATTTTCCTGTTGGTTTGTTTAATAGTCTGTTCCAAAATGTTGAAGTTTTTGTTCAAGTTCGTCTCATTTCTTTATTTCTGCGGTAATTTTGATCACACTTGTTCCAAAGGATGCTTTGGTAATACAGGGAATGCCAACCATTCTGGTCTCTCCATAGTTTCTATGGATTGACACAATGTACATGTACCGTGTTTATCACTCCGCAAATATGTTTGAGGCGGGCCCAATATCCATTCAAGCAAATAAGACTTTGGATTCATACATATACGTACATGTAAGGCCGCTGAAACTCGATGTTGAGTTTCCCTTCGCCCGCCCACGTTATGAAATTTGGCCCGCGTTTGAAAATCAAATTCTGAAAAAAAATCATGAATTTACTATTTTGACATAGATCTAGATTCAAAACTGATATAAAACATTAATATATGCCGGTATTTTGTTCATGTTGTATTTTTGTTGATTTTTTTACCAAAATGGGAGTGAAGACAAAAGTAGGATGGTACACTGATGATGTGATGCATGATTTCTATGAAGACAGTTACATGTAGGCCTACGTGATGTACAAAAAATCTGAATTTTTTTTTTCACAAATCTTAATTAGATCTGCATGGAACTAGATCTAAGTGTCTGACATGTCATCATATTCATAACTTTTAAAGTATCACTGATCATCTTGTGTGAGTTTTAGGTCACTTGATCAAGGTCGAAGGTCATTAAAGGTCAATGAACTTTGACCATATTGGGGTATCAGTCTTAAAGGGATGGTCCGGGCTTAAAATATTTAAATGGAGTAAAATTCACAGAGCAAAGTGATAAAATTTCATCAAAATCGGATAAAACAAAGTTAATGAATTTTAAATTTTATTAATATTTTCTAAAAACAGTTCAAATATGAATATTCATTCGGTGGGCTGATGATGTCACATCCCCACTCTCCTTTTTCTTTAATATGTTATTACATAAAATCATAAATGTTTCATTTTTTTATACATTGTGTAAATGATGTGTCTCCATTATGATGAAATAAAGTTGTGGCAATAAATAACTAATGCACTAAATCAGTTGTCAGTCAAATTGTTTTAGTTCTTGGTAGAAAGATTTTGAATAAACCTTATTTCCTATAATAAAATAAAAAAGAACAAGTGGGGGATAAGACATCATCAGCCCACCTAATTAATCTTCATAAAGACATGTCAAGAACTGTTCCACCGGAATAATGCAAATATTTAAAATTCAATAACTATGATTTTTATCAAATTCTCAGCATTTTGCTCTCTTAATTTTATTTCTGGAAACTTGGACATGATAATAATTATCCGCTTTTATATAGCGCTTATTACATCGGAACAACGTTTCTAAGCGCTTTACAGATGCATACGATATATCTTTACAGATATATATCTTATATTCATGTAAGAGGAATCGACTATCACTGATAATATTGCACAAGTTTCAGGTCACTTTATTAAGTCAGAGGTGATTTTAGGTCAATGAACTAAGTATTTTTATGTTTTTTTTTTTAGTTTCTTAGTCTTCTATAAAGTAATCACTGCTGATATTATTGAACCACACGATGCAAGCCAGAGGTACTCACTCCACTTGTAATGGAGTTATATTTGAGTTTTTTGCTTTAAATTTGTGTGTATTTTTGCCCATTTTCGTGCAAAAATTTGTGTTACTATGTATTACTGAGAATACCTCATTTGTTACGGACAGTGTAGTAAATATTACTGACAACCTGCCATCCTGTAGGGTTGGCATCTCTGGTAATACCACATCTAGGGCTCGAAAGGTCAAGTTTTTTTTAGCTCTTCCGGCCCGCAATGCCAGATGGATTTATACCAGACATGGCGTTCGTCGTCCGTTCACAATTTCAAAATGCTTCTTCTTAATTGTCATTTCAAGTTCGATTTCAATTCTTTTTGCGTCATATGATATCACTACACGTAGGTGGGGGGTTCAAAATTTCTACAAAGTATTTTGAAAATCATTAAATATGCTAATTTATGTGCATTTTCAAAATTTACAAAAAATGCTTCTTATTTATTTGATGACTGATTTGGATTTTTTTTTGCTTCCATCTTCATCAGGTTCACCCAACTTCTCAACAGAATTTTGAAATTTTGTATGCTATTTTATGCATATTTTTAAAATTTCCCATATTAAAATGCTTAGTCTTTATTTGTTTACCGATTTTGATTTTTTTTCTTCCATCTGGTAGAGCTTCATGAGGTTCACCAAACTCGTGCACAGAATTTTGAGTAGAAAATTATGCTAATTTATGCGAAATTCCTAAATCACAGAAATTGCCTCTTTAAGTGTTGACCAAATTTCAAAATTCTGAACTTCTTCGTCATTTCAAGTCCGATTTCAACTTAATTTGCTTTTATACATGTATGATAGCATTTTAATAGGTGGGGGATTCAAAACTTGTACACAGAATTTTGAAACTCATTATTTTTCAAAATTTACAAAAAATGCTTCTTTTAATATTTGTTATTACCTATTTTGATTTTTTTTGCTTCTTTCTGGTAGAGCTTCATGAGGTTCACCAAATTTTTTCTCAGGAAGTTTGAAATTTTGACTAGAATTTTTTTTTGAATATGCATAGATTAGCAATTAATTTTTGTCTCACCTGCATAGCATATTGAGACTATAGGCGCCGCTTTTCCGGCGGCGGCGGCGGCGTCAACACCAAATCTTAACCGAAGGTTAAGTTTTTGAAATGACAGCATAACTTAGAAAGTATATTGACTTGGTTCATTAAACTTGGACATAAGGTTAGTCAAGTATTACTGAACATCCTGCCTGAGTTTCATGTCACATGACCAAGGTCAAAGGTCATTTAGGGTCAATAAACTTAGACCATGTTGGGGAATCAAAATCTTAACCTACATGTAAGGTTAAGTTTTTGAAATGACTGCATAACTTAGAAAGTATAGTGGCTTGGTCCATGAAACTTGAACATAAGGTTAATCAAGTATCACTGAATATCCTGCATGAGTTTCATGTCACATATCAAAGTCAAAGGTCATTTAGGGTCAATGACATTTGGCCAAATTGGATCATAACTTTGAAAGTTTATGGATCTGATTCATGAAACTTGGACATAATGAAGTATCACTGAACATCTTGTGCAAGTTTCAGGTCACATAATCAAGGTCAAAGGTCAATGAACTTTGGCCACGTTGGGGGGTATTTGTTTAATTACCATCATATCTCTGTAAAGTGTATTGGTCTAGTTCATAAGACATGAAAATAACCAAGTATCACTGAACATCTTGTGCGAGTTATAGTAGTTTTCAAAGTCAGCACTGCTGCCATGATATTGAATCGCGTGATGCAGGTGAGACCGCCAGAGGCATTCCACTTGTTAAAATTATATATGCTAATTTATGCATATTTTTAAAAAAATTCACATTTTCCTTCTTCAATTGTTGATTGATTTTTTTTCTGCCATCTGGTGAAACTGTATGAGGTTCACCAAACTTTTGACTAGAAAATTATTCTATTGTACTTCATGCAAAATTTATTAATCACAAAAAAATGCTTGTTTATTTGTTGACCAATTTTTATTTTATCTTCATCCACCTGGTAGAGCTACATGTACATGAGGGTCACCAAATTTTCACACAGAATTTTGACTGGAAAATTATTATTGCTTTATGCAAATTTATTCATAAATCACAAAAAATGTTTATTTCACCTCCATTTGTCAATCAATTTTGTGTGTTTTGTGTGCGATGTTGAGGATGATGTGGGTCAGATGCCATGTAAGGGTCAAGAGGTCAATTTTGTGTTCAAAATCTTGTCATTTCGTTATTTCTGCATAATTATCTTTACACTTGGTATAGTGTACATGTACAAATGATCCTCGGGTAATACCACATGTGTGTTTTTCAGGATAATAGACTCAAAGGTCATCTAGGGGTGAAAATGACAAGTTTTTGTTCAACTTGCTCTTGTTTCTTTGTATGTACATGTATATCTGCATCATTTAATGTGTTTATACATGTACTTGATACAAATAATCATTGGGTAATACCACACATGGAGTATTGTGGCCCAGTGGATAAGTCTTTTGATTTTGAAAGAGAGGGTCATGGGTTTGAATCCCAGCCATGGCATAATTTCCTCCAGCAAGAAATTCATCCACATTGTGCTGCACTCAACCCAGATGAGTTACATGTAGATGGGTACCTGGCAGGAATTCATTCCTTGACATGCCACTACCCTGTAAAAGGCTGCGGGGCTAGAGCCAGGGTAATAATAAGCCAGTTCGTAGTTCCTTTCTGCGCATGATCAAAAGATACTACGCATGATCAGAAGAAGGTCATTTGTACTAAAGTGACATGGTGCTTTAAAATCTAATGAGATAAGCACCAACTTTGATGTCTTGATTATTCATATATTCGTTTGAATTGTCGTTTTCATTTACATCCACAAAAAACAACAATGCGTCCACAAACGACTGGTATTTCAGTTTGCCAAGTACATTGTGCAACATGCTATGGTATGCATTCAAAGTAAGAATGCAGCAAATACCTTCATAAAGTGTTCAGTGGTGTGCTGTTCTAGTCACCTGGTCTATTCAATTTCTTCATCCTGCTATGTAAGGCATTATTACGTATTATCTTGCGTTGAAATCTGCTTATCATGATGAAAGAAATGAAAGGTCATTTGACCAAAATTGCCCATGAAGTAACTACGAACTGGTCTATATCCAAGTCCTTTGGAAGCGCATAGGGAGGTAATGACATTATGTGATATGCGCTATACAAGAACTGTGTTATTATTAGTATTATAATAATTACCACACATGTTCTTTAGGATGATAAGGTCAAAAGTTACATGGCATACATGTATTTAATTGATGGCAACATCAGGCGAGAGTCATGGTTTGTGAGCCTAATAATAAAAATATAATTTTGTGATAGATTTTGACATATTCAGAAAGGTACATGTATATTCTCCCCTTTCTATTTCCACTTTTGGCAGGGAGTCAATTTGCTATAATATGGGGATACTACCTAATTCCTACATCATTGGATAATCTTTCACATGGAAATGAATATTTTTAATTCACACGTAGCTTCAAATAGTTTTTCCCAGGTAATAGCGGGAAAACTGACCAATCATTTATTTATAATGTATGTACAATACTCGTGAATATTCAAGAAGGGATACACAAAACTAATGACTCTTCAAACCTACAACCGTATTTTTGTTATTAATCGGGTTTCCAAATTTCATTAATTACAGATCCGCCTGCCGTTCGGCTAACAAATGGAACTGGACCAGGTCAAGGCAGAGCGGAGGTTTATTTTGCCAACGAGTGGATGACATTAACAGCACATCCAACATCTATCGCATTTGACATGTCTCGTCATATCTGCAGAGAAATTGGATATTCTGATCTATCTGTTTCCTACATCGATGGGTCCTTTGGCCTTAATACTGATACAGTGTTTGCCAACAGTGTGATACAGCGTCCTGGTGATTCTCAATATGTATTTCTGAAGGACTCTGCAGAGAAAGGAGTTGCATTAGGCGTGGCCTGCAAAGAAAAAGGTTAGATACATGTAGCCTGGGGATTCTTTTCTACCATGTCGGACCTTCGATATAAAACAAATGGATAGCGCTCATTGTGTGCTTCCACACACCCTGGTGGCCACTTCCATTGATGATTGGATACCTGGTGGTTGTTTCATAAAGCTGTTCGTAAGATACGAATGACTTTACGCACGACTGGTGATCCTTTCTTGTGCTGTGTGATATCCCTATGTAATTGATTTAGGACCGAAGAACATGTTCCAGTCGTGCGTAAATTTGTGCGTAACTTTACGAACAGCTTTATGAAACACCCACCAGGCGTGAACGTGGGGTTTCGAAAAGTATTTTCCATATTCTAAAAATGCACCCTTAGCAAGTATTGGCATGTGAAACCCTATATCCTTAAAAAGTATCGGAACGAAATGGAACCCTTGACAAGTATTCCCTGAATTGACCCCCTAATTATAAACAAAGCAATATTCAAATTGTTATGTCACGGACGATATCACAGACGTCGGCTTTCATTTCGGGTTTAGTACCACCCCATCTCCCACACGTCGGACTCTAAACACGTAGTGTTGCAGCAGAAAGTACATCCTTTATTGGCTTTTTTATACAAATTTGACTGTAAACAGGTACATGTAGCTTTCCTAGCGAAATATATGTCAATTTTTCCGTATTTTAGTTTTTTGACACGCTCTTTTCGTTACGTAACATGCCCAATCTAAAAAAAGAGATCCTTTATGCATTTATTTAGTCATGCCCCCCCCTGTCCCCCGGATCGCCTTGGGAATCTTCTCTACCATGACGGAACCTTCGATTTAAAGAAAATGGATAGTACTCATCGTATGCTGTCACACTTATGACATTGAAACTACAGGAAAAGAACTTCATGACATAATTAACAGTATGTGGGGCAATACCAAATACGTAGAAAATAACATGCACATGGAAGAGTAAAAAAGTGGAACTTGACCAAGGTCAAAGGTAACTTAGGGTCAACAAACTTTGACCCTATTGGGGGAATTTGTGAAATTGTTACAACTTTAAAAATTTTTAGATCTAGTTTATTATAAAACTTGGGACATAAGAGTAACCATGTACATGTATCCCTAAATATATTGTGTGTCTTTCAGGTCACATGACCAAAATTAAAGGTCATTTTAATAGGGTCTATGAGCTTTGGTTGTGTTAGGTTTTTTGTTGAATTGGCATCATAACTTAGAAAATTTATGGATCTAAACATGTAGTTCAGGAAACAGACATAACAGTAATTAAGTATGAATGATTGTTTTGCACATGTCTTTAATATTTAGGTCACATGATCATGGTCAAAGGTCATGTTGGGTCATTGGACATTGTATTTTGTTATCATCTGAGTGTTTTCTTTTGTGAATAGTTATTTAGTAGCTGTTTCCAAAGCCAGCATTGCTGCTACATATTGTATCACGTAATGCAGGCGAGACTGCCAGATGCGTTCCACTTGTTTTATATCGATCGTTGATACAGTTTCTCATCTTTAAAATTGAAATGGTCAGACAGGCCCGAATTCACAAAGGTGGTTTTTAAAACCATTGGTCGAAGCTATGGTGCCAGATGTCCTGTATAAATTACTCATATTTACTGCGTATATTAGAAATTACAATGATGATGCGCACTTTTGTCAGAGTGTGCCAAATTCACACTATTTTAACACTGTTTTGAATAAATGAGTCCACTCTTCAAACGGTGGATGAATAAAAGAGTGTATTTAACCCTGAAGAGACGGAGGGGGGGGGGGCTGATTTACATGTATCCCCTCCTCAACATTCTTTGCTATATATACTCCACGCAAAATATTTTGACCACGTTGTTCGCTGACTTTTTACTTTCAAATCTAGTGTAACTTTTGAGACCAAAATTGCGACCCCTAGGTACATGTACGTGGTTCTAAAAGCATGCAACATTTCATATAACATGTGCATGCAGACCCGAAATTGCTTGAAAACGTGAATTAGTGTACAAATCCAATGCAAATAGTTTTGTAGCCAAATTTCATATTTATCATTATTTTCTCTTGAGGTGATTAAAATCACATAATTTAATCATGTTATTAATGTTCAAAATGAAGTCCCTGACAATTTATGTTGAAAAAATAATTAAAGAAAAAATGTCAAAAAACATAGAAATACTTAAGAAATTTAGAAAACAATAAAACACATAAAAATAAATGTGATGTTGGTCTTGTTGGATTTTTTTAAAGGTATTTTTGATCAACTTCCCATAAAGAGCCTGTGAAGCAAACAAGCATTTTAGGGGCATTATTTAGTTACTTACAGGCTTCTAGAGCAAACTTTTGACTACACATAAATTAGCATAATTAATTAGCAATGAGATTCTTCTGAAATTTGATCTTATAGTTTTGTAGATGCCATGGGTAATGCGTGTGATTGACGGCCGAGCTGCCCCCCCCCCCTCAGTCTTCTTTAGGCATCGAAATAGCCCAGTCTACATATTTTAACTCTAAATACATGTACATGTAGACTGGGCTATTTTGATGCCTAAAAGGGGGGGGGGGAGTCGGACTGATTCAGTTCCCCTTATGATCTTGATAATCTACATGTAGTCTTCGCAGTCATTAACCACTTGACTGCGTAGTATGTAATATTACGTGCTGGACGAGTGTACCATCTGTGCAAGGCACGTAATATTACGTCCTTGACCTATCTTCTGTTTGAGGCGTCAGCACCGTGCTGTTAATACCCCTACGATGAAAACAGCGAGTGTATATCAAATTTCAGACTATGGACACGAGATGGCGCTATTCCACAAAAGTTATCGAAACTTTTGCAATGATTTATAAATGTTTGTATTCACTTAGCCATAGTGAAAGTGTACAACGCTCCGTTCAAAATGGCGACTCGCAGTGGAGAAGTGAATCAGAAGGATTTGGACGATAGGAGTGATAAATTTAGTGAAAGATCTAGGTCAGAAGGGGAGGATTATTTTTTTAATGGATATTGGAAATAGTGATGAGGAAAGTGATGTGATTACTAGTATCAAAAATTTTCCCCAAGTTGCTGTCGGTTGTAGTCCCAAATAGATCTAACTTTTTAGTCCCATAGTAGCACCAGGGGGGTCGGCATTACAGCCTAAAGCAGTCAAGTGGTTAATAATAAGACAATAATTTAAGATTTTTTTTTTAATATGGTACATTATTATTCTATTTTGTCTCACCTGCGAAGCAGAGTGAGACTATACATGTACATGTATGATGGTCTGCGCACCTAACAATTTGAGTTCAGATTTAACATGATTTTTTTCTTATTACACAAAATCTTTGAGTTGATAATGTTTCTTAAATTATTAAGAGTAAGTGTACCAAATTTCCCATTAAAAAATGAAAGAAAATATAGGATTTTCTTGAAAAAACTTCGGGCAGTCATTTTCAGATTGAAAAAAAACAATGGTACCCCATGTCTGCGCACTCATTCACTTTGCACACGTTTCGGGGATTTTGATGACAAAGGCTGCATTTTTGAGGCCGTCACATGAAATGCCCTGAATTCATTATTTTTCCACCATTTTGAGTAGGATTTTTTTTATGAATTCCTGCCTATGTATTGCATGTGTAAAATTTGTGCTCGTTGCGCATCTTCTTTAACTAGAATCGCGCAGATACGCGCGTGCGCAGACTTAGGAGACCGCGCAGACATGGGGGAACTGACCATACATGTACATGTAGGCGCCGCTTTTCCGATGACGGCGGAGGCATCAACACCAAATCTTAACCAAAGTTTTTGAAATGACAGCATGACTTGGAAAGTACATGTATGGACCTAGTTCATGGTTAATCAAGTACTGTATTACTGAACATCCTGCCTGAGGTTCGGGTCACATTACCAAGGTCAAAGGTCATTTAGGTTTAATGAACTTAATAGACTATGTTGGGGGAATCAACATCAAAATCTTAACCTAAAGTCAAGTTTTTGAAGTGTCATCATAACTTAAAAAAATATATGGACCTAATTCATGAAACTTGGACTTAGGTTAATCAAGTATTACTGAACATCCTGCCTGAGTTTCAAGTCACATATTTAGGGTCAAAAATCTTTGGCCAAGTTGGGGGTACATGTATATGTTGAATTACCATCATAACTAATAAAATTTATGGATCTGATTCATGAAACTTGGACATGTTACTAACATTGTTAGTAATCAAGTATCACTGGACATCCTGTGGGAGTTTCAGGTCACATGATCAAAGTCAAAGGTCAATGTCAAAGGTCAAAAAGGTGAAAGGAAATGTCAATCTCATTTTATACTTACAGTTCATTGATTTATGCACATTGATGGCATCGATAAATTAAAGTCCATTATTTCAATGTTTAGACCGCTACATCCTTGTAAAAGTGCGATTAATTTTGTGAATGCGTGTTGCTTATGTCAATGACCGACTACATCTACGGACCGCATGCGTAGCCCTTTGAGCTTGCGCCGTGTCACGCCCTTACGAAATCCAAGGATCGTTCCGACTTTGTTTGGAAGCCTCGTAAGATTTCTTCCGAGGCTTCCAAGTAATGGACATCGGTATTCATGAGACGGGGTCCCCAATTAACTTATATAATTTGCATGAATTTTTGTTTTGTTTATTCAGATACTCACTGAAACTAACTCTCATAAGACTTCTGTTGATGATGTTTACACTTATACTCTTTTATCAAGATTCTTTTATCACTGTCAATTATTGCTGTGTTTGTTCGTTACTCACCTATAAAATAATGAATGTGCTCATCACGAGCGTGAGAATTATTTTTAGTCATTCATAAAACTTTAATATTACGATTTTGTTATTAATTGCGATTTATAATGTTTTGAAAGTATAGGTTAATTGATAGGAAAAATATTTTTAGGTAATACACTATGTAGGCCTACAAATACAGCTTACAAATAAAACAGAGAGAGGAAGAGGGGGAGGGGGTTGTAGACGGGAAAGAGCGATAGGGGAGGGGTCGTGGCGTGGACAATGACAAGGGGATATGGAGATCGTGTGTGTGGGATTGGTGAAGAAGTCAATATTCGAAGCGAATATATTTTTTTTAGAATTCTACTGATGATGATGGCTGAATAATCTTTCTTTACATGTATATTTTGGTGATTTTAAATTAAAAAAATATTTTCTTGCATCATGAGTGGAAAGATCGAGGTACGTGATTCAATAAATTGCATCACAATATCACTTTAGGTGAGTAGTTTTAAATTTACAAAAATTCATGTTTTAACAGTTTATTAAAAGAAAAAATATTTTATTAATTGTAGTATAGCACTCATCCAGCGTAAACAACATGAAGAATATTTGAGGTCACGAAATCAGCTGATTCGCACTCAAACAACAGGTTAAAAGGTCACACACGTGGCACACATTCCAGGGTGGGAAATCGGGAAAGTCCGTTCAAGCACAATGATTGGCTCAAGCCCAAGATAATGAATACTAATTAGATCACGTGCCATCGGCTTTGGCATGTCTCGTTCACATTCCAACTCATTTCATGAATATTATCCACTCGCAGTAATCAGGCTAACGACGTTGTAAAGCTAACTGTATAAAAGCACAATTCCGATAGAAAATATAACATCAGTGAAATTGAAAAATTCATCCAACGATATTCAAATTATACTAGCAACTCATTGTGGGCGTAAACAGCGAAATACATATCCTCTAAAACGTTCACACAATTCGTGAATGAATTGTCAATCCACTTTGTTGAATGTGTACTTCTATCGAAATCTATTGAATCACGTACCCCTCCCGACCCAAGGTGGATTTTTCAATTGCCATAAAGATTATGCAGCCACAATGATCAAGATGAAATTAAAATCTGATCGAATTTTGATATTATTTTTGACACTTTATTTTTGACAAAATAAGTGATAATATCCGGGGATAATATCAACTGAAATTCGTAATAATCTAATAATTACATTGCCCAACCCAGTAACCTACGGTACCCCTCTCAACTCACTTTATTTTTGAGCGTATTTACTACCATTTTAAAGACGTACCGGTAAATAATGTGAGCAATGCGATACGCAAATGCGAGGTAAACATCTGCACGCTTCCCACAAAAGAGATTGGGCCTCGAGTCGAGGTTGTATCTTATAGCGTAGTGAGTGAGTCAAAGAAATCCCGGGAAGAAATCTTGGAGGAAATAATCGTCAAGTTTATTTTAGGATCTGAAAAGCAGATTGTGTTATTAAATATATTCAGGTTTTTTTGTAGATCTAGGCCTGTTTTACAGTTGTCGGCCATGGTTGTCGGGGAAGTTCACGGTTGTCGGATTTCCCCTGAAAATTTTCAGGGTTGTCGGCGCCAACCGTGACGCGTGGTAGCGAGAACAATATGCTTATCGTTCAGTAACATAAATTGTGGAATTTGTATGTCTGAGTTATATTACATGTACATACTTTGTGATATCATGGATATGGAAATAAAATGAAATGAAATAAATTGGACAGAGAGCAAATATCCTGTAGAATAAATTATGATATTGATGGATTTCCAAATATTTGGTGTTGACTGGATCAAAGGCCATGTTAAAGGTAAATGCTAGTTTTGGTAACAATATCAAAATGAGTTCGTACAGAATCCAATGAAATGACCACAAAAGTGTCTGTTTGTATAAATAAAAACATGTGCCAAAGGATTCTGGAAGAAATTGTGTAATTGCTGATAAATCAGCAAATAAGCACAGGATTTGGGTAGAGCGTCGGGCCGACGCTCTAAGCAGTAATGTACACTGTCCCACGTGCGCTTATCTGTGTTAGGGATCTTTGGTGTGAACATTTTTCAGCGTAGATTTCAAGATTTCACAAAGTTCAGTTAATGTAACTGTACCAGATCTAGATCCTCGATGATATACCCACAATTAAGCCTTGTTTTACAGACTTTCTCATGAAATCAGTGTTTACTGCAACTACTGGAATTTCTCTTTAATATGAGACCCAGAGCTTCCACGTTGTGTAGTCTTCTGCATTAGACATTTTTCTGACATTTTCACTTATCAAAAATTGTAGCTTCCGTTTACATTTAGCTTATAGGGTGGAATCCAACTTGCTATGAATAATTTAGTTTTGTTTTACTTTGATTTTTGTCTCACCTGCATAGCAGAGTGAGACTATAGGCGCCGCTTTTCCGACGTCGGCGTCAACATTAAATCTTAACCTGAGGTTAAGTTTTTGAAATGACATCATAACTTAGAAAGTATATGGACCTAGTTCATGAAACTTGGCCATAAGGTTAATCAAGTATTACTGAACATCCTATTAGAGTTTCATGTCACATGACCAAGGTCAAAGGTCATTTAGGGTCAATGAACTTAGACCATGTTGGAGGAATCAACATCAAAATCTTAACCTGAGGTTAAGTTTTTGAAATGTCATCATAACTTAAAAAGTATATGGACCTAGTTCATGAAACTTGGACATAAGGTTAATCAAGTATCACTGAACATCCTGCGTGAGTTTTATGTCACATGACCAAGGTCAAAGGTCATTTAGGGTCAATGAACTTTGGCCGAATTTGGGGTATCTGTTGAATTCCCATCATAACTTTGAAAGTTTATGGATCTGATTCATGAAACTTGGACATGATAGTAATCAAGCATCACTGAACATCCTGTGCGAGTTTCAGGTCACAAGATCAAGTTCAAAGGTCATGTAAGGTCAATGAACTTTGGCCATGTTGGGGTTTTTTGTTTAATAACCATCATATCTCTGTAAGTTTATTGGTCTAGTTCATAAAAAGTGGACATAAGAGTAACCATGTATCATTGAAGATCTTGTGCGAGTTAGAGTAGTTTTCAAAGTCAGCACTGCTACTATATTGAACCGCGTGATGCAGTTGAGACGGCCAGAGGCATTCCACTTGTTAAACATTTTGAATAGTATGTGAGGTCCAGCATGATGATTGCTTTAATAGTTGTCATGTTTGTGTTCCCCTTTTTTTGCAGAAAATCCAATAACAGTTGACATCTCAATTTATGAAGAATCCAAAGTCGTTGCGCTTGTTATTGGTCAGGATGTAAGACCGGTGTGTTTGGACGGGTATCTTCATCTAAATCATTTTGCTGACCTTGCCTGTAAGAACCTCGGCTACCAAAGAGCTGTAATGATTCAACGTGAAGAAGTCTGGCCGGAATGGAACCGATTTCTTTGGTTTCCAACTTGTAATGAAAGGAAGCTTAACGACTGCAAATTTTTTGCTTTTAAAACTACGTGTGATCATGTACTTGGGCTTTATTGCGACATAGGGGGTAAGTTCATTTCAGTGAGTGTAATTAGTATACATTGTATCTGTGGGGATATTCTTCCTTAAAAGTACATGTATTCAAAAATGCCATTCCTGTTTGGCCAGCATGGTTATATGGACATGGATAATATCGCTGTTTCCTCCAAAAGTTTGACCTTGAGCCCGACGCACACTACATGTATAAGATCGGTTGCGATCTGATTTTCAATTAAATTGTAACAACTCTATATATGGACATTTTGTAGTGATAGCTGATAAAGGTCTGCAAGCGTAGACTGTACAGTGCGTATCAAAAAAAGTTTACACTTAGAAAAAATCCTGTAAAATTATCCATTTGTAAATATCCTAAGGATTTTTCCACATTTTAACATTGGTACAGATCCATTGAAGCAAATGATGATGTAACTGTCGAAAAATATTTCCGTTTGTGTGAGCACCACTTACTTTTGAAAAGTTAGTGAAAATGATTTGCGCAGAACTCTGAAATAGTTATGCGAATAAAAGTAGATTTTATCATGAAGAACACGTTGGATTTAGCCAGTTAAATTGTTTTGAAGATATCTTTTACCTTTTAACTTGTTTCCTTGGCCAAAACACTTCGAAGAGTGCATTGCGCCCACCCCACTCCCCCACACACATATTTGCTTTACACTGAGCTGTGATTTACATGAAATGGCTTAGACTTCATTTTCATTTTGTTAATCATTGTCAAGCTTGGAAAAGGTGTGGAGAAACAAGTATTGAATAAAAAATGAAATGTAAACCCACTTTAAATAATAAAAACTTAGTGAGAAAATGCTGGAGATGTCTGATATAAACTTTTGTTCAGATTTAGTTATGTCCTCAGATCCAGCTGGCACAAAAAGGGTACAGGTTGTGCTTACTATAAAGGGTTGAAATCTCAATTTGGGTGGCAAAATTGTTACAAAATGCTTGAATGTATCTGTTTTATTTCAATTGACTAGAAGTGCAAGGGAAATGTATGAGAAATGTTTTGCAGGTTAAATTTGATTTTGCCCTTTCCCCTTGACACAGCGTGAAAACTAGCACTTCTGCGCAGATTTCTGTGAGCTTTACAAAAATGGACAGGACTCACTCAGGTGTAACATTCTGTCAAAACTTTTACTTTCATTATATAGATGAGACCCAAACCTAAGATTATACATGTATGTAAAAAATATACCCACATGTTGTATATTTTTTAATTCCCAGGGCTTTTTCAAAGTGTAAACTTTTTTTCATACGCAATGTAATATGCAATGTAATATTCTACCAAGAAGCCCTCGCTTCTACCAAAATGTCGCAGTGATATTTGTGCAGCTAACCTAATAAACCTCTATATATACATGTAATGTAGTTTTATCAAGAAATTACTACTGGTCTTTTATTTGCCTCCAATCAATTTTCTAACCACATTCAAACCTATAAAATATTGGCAATCAAAGTTTAAAATAATCATATATACATGTATATTAATGTTAAATACCATTGTATTTCTAGCCTGCCTTGACTAGGGTAAGAGCAAATTCTATTCCAATTCGCAATGATGTCTTCATCGGCTGTGGCTTAAGCCAAATTGCTCTTCACTCTGACTACAGAAGCAAAATTTGAATTTTAGTATTCCTAGCATCCCGCTGAACTTCAAATGAAATTTACACCTATGGACTTTAATATTTCATGTAAAATGCGACTTGTTCAAAAATTGCGCGCAATATTTCGCGTAGTGAGCACTGGGTTTGTATCGGACCGTATTCATACTGCAAAACACTTATTTGTCTAGTACTTGACTCGGCAATAACCTGGAGTGCAGGGTAACATTCTTTATTCTTAAAACATAGATAAGTGGTCATAAGTACACATGGTAGACAGGGATTTGCCTCAAGTGATGTGCAAGGGCATATATATCCACCTCCCAGGGGCCGTTTCGTAAGCTGTTCGTAAGCTAAGAGTGACTTTAAGATCCTTTGTGATCCTTTTTACGTGCTAAAACATTGTCAATGAACATTTTGGTGTACACCATTTAACACAAGAAAAGATCACCAGTCATTCTTAAGGTTTACTCTTAACTTTACGAACAGCTTTATTTTTTTTAATTGCGCCAGAGTAAAGGAATGGCGGCAATGAATGAACCCCAGATGCCAATGATGTCATAATCTAAAATGAGCTAGTTAATTTATTTTGCATATCCATTTTCAATGAAATTAACTTGACAATTAACATTAAAAAGTGTTTATTAAACAAATATAATGTATACTGGAAAGCAACCCTTGTACATGTAGGAGTATGACATTGTTGACGTCTGGATTCATTCATTGCAGTCATCCCTTACATGTACTTTGGCACGAATCAAAATTTACATCACTGCAAAGAATACCTCCTGATCATCCAAGCGTGAAGACATACGTGTACATGTACCAATATTATTGGGAAAAGATTCTCTTTCCAGCCATATATAATAATTATGCGTTCATGACATATTTTTTTCTTAAATTGGGGATTTGTGAGATGTCATTTTTTTTTTACTCACACATTATATATATCTTTGTCAAGGTAATTATACTGAATTTTCCAGATGCTCGGTGGGTTTGCTTGCAATGATTTCTGTTTTTGTCTCGCCCACCATACATAGTGAAGGCGAGACTAAGATCCAAATGTCGTCCGTCACAAACCTTATGACACATGATAACTCCACAACCGTAAGTTACTTTTCAACCAGACTTGGATGATAGATGGACTTGTGGGACCTGCATGTTATGCTGCAGGCAGAGGTCACATGATAAGGTCAAAGGTCATTTCAGGTCAACATTAAAGTTTACATGCAAGACTGTCTTATGACACCTAACTCCGCATCCATAAGTCACTTTTCACCCAAACTTAGATGATAGATGCACTTGGGGGACCTGCATGTTATGCTGCAGTCAGAGGTCACATGGTAAGGTCAAAGGTCATTTTTAGGTCGACGTTAAAGTTTACATGCAAGACTCTCTTATGACACCTAACTCTGCAACCGTAAGTCACTTTTCAACCAAACTTAGATGGTAGATGGATTTGGGGTACCTGCATGTTATGCTGCAGTCGGAGGTCACATGGTTAGGTCAAAGGTCATTTTTAGGTCGACGTTAAAGTTTACATGCAAGACTCTCCTATGACACCTAACTCTGCATCCGTAAGTCACTTTTCAACCAAACTTGAATGGTAGATGGATTTGGGGTACCTGCATGTTATGCTGCAGTCGGAGGTCATATGGTAAGGTCAAAGGTCATTTTCAGGTCAACGTTAAAGTTTACATGTACATGTAAGCCTGTCTTATGACACCTAAAGCTGCAACCGTAAGTCACTTTTCAACCAAACTTGAATGGTAGATGGATTTGGGGTACCTGCTTGTTATGCTGCAGTTGGAGGTCACATGGTATGGTCAAAGGTCATTTTCTGGTCAACGTTAAAGTTTACATGCAAGTCTCTCATACGACACCTAACTCTGCAACCGTAAGTCACTTTTCAACCAAACTTGAATGGTAGATGGACTTGCGGGACCTGCATGTTATGCTGCTGTCAGAGGTCACATGGTAAGGTCAAAGGTCATTTTCAGGTCAACGTTGAAGTTATCATGCAAGACTCTCTTTTTCCACAACCATAAGTCACTTTTCAACCACTTTTGGATGGTAGATGGACTTGGGGGACCTGCATGCTAGGGTCATTGTCGTCATGATATTTGTATTTTTTGTCAAATTTCTGTTTGAGCTCTACATATATCGAAATGACGGATGATGCGGTGGGTTCGGGGGATACATTGTACATGTACATGTGCTCGGCTGCGTGACCCACCGAGCATCTCTAGTTTCTTAATGATTTTTTTCTTCCTATTTTGTTTTAGTAAGTGTTAGCC
Organism: Lytechinus variegatus; assembly: GCF_018143015.1. Lineage (NCBI taxonomy): Eukaryota > Metazoa > Echinodermata > Echinoidea > Temnopleuroida > Toxopneustidae > Lytechinus > Lytechinus variegatus. The sequence goes on along the minus strand of NC_054756.1, from coordinate 12,215,105 downwards.
TAAAAGGTGGAGAAGGTGACTATGATGGTCTGATTGAATTGAGCCTTGGGAATGGGTTAAACTTGACAGGAGGTGTACACAATGACCCAAAAGAATCATTCTACCACACAGTCTGTAAGGGTCTTGGTTATGAGAAGGCCGTGTACATGATGGATAATGCTCCTTTAGGCACATTATCCAACAAATTCTGGGAGGTTTCATGCCCGGAGGATGCAGCCGACCTATCGTTTTGCTTTATCAACAACGCTAGGCGGTTTGTAAATTCAGGAGGACAATTCACCAAGGGCGTGATCTGTAATGCAGGTATGTGAAGCAAGTGCCGGTGGATCTGATGTGTAATGTTTTAGTGATAGTAGTTATAATATTAATGATAATTATGATAACAGCATTTTGATGGGGCCTTTTCCTGGAAATGTACAAACCTTGTATGTACATAATTATGAAGAATTAGCAATGAAAAAAAATATTAATGTACATGTATTAAAGCCTGTGTATAGCTTTGGTAAAGGGTCAATAATGTGATTGATAATCGAATATCATGTAATATGACAGTCTTACTGAAGCGTAGAGACCGTTAGATATTTTTCCAACTGCACTTCTCTGAGAAAATTTCAAATATTCAAATCTTGGATATATATAGCGCCCTCTCTCGGCGATGCTTGTTTTAAATTAAAAAAATGGGCATTCAAGCACTTATCTTATAAATTTAGTGATTAGATATCCAAAAGTTACAGGCAAAGAACATATCTTGAAAGTTTCAGCCCATTCCATGATTTGGAATAGGATTTAATTGAAAGACAAAAACACACAGATAATTTAATTTGATCGGGTGACCCGATCAAGATAAATTTCCATGTAAAATCGCAAAATTTATCCTGTAAAACACATTTTCATTTTATATCCTCCACATCATAACTGTTATAGGGCATATCCATTCATATTAGCTAGCAATGAATTGGAATAGTGATAGGTGCATTTTGGTGGATTTACCAAAACTATACACAAGCTTTAACATATGCAAATGCAAATTAAAGAGAAATGCCAGTAGTTGCAGTGAACACTGATTTCATGTCTGTAAAGTCTGTAAAACCAGGCTTAATTGTCAGTACATCATCGAGGATCTAGATCTGGTACAGTTACATAAGCTGAAAAATGTTCACACTGAAGATCACCAAAACAGATAAGCGCAGGTGGGACAGTGTACATTATTATTGCTCTGACTGTCGGCCCGACGCTTGACCTGAATCCTGTGCTTATTTGCTATAAATTTCTCAGCAATTACACAATTTCTTCCAGAATCTTTTGGCACAATTTTTTTATTTATACAAACAGACACTTTAGTGGTCATTTCATTGGATTCTGTACAAATTCACTTTGATATCGTTACCACATCTGGCATTTACATTAAAGAATATTGAAAGAATAATGCTGGCAAGCGGGCGTTAATGGAAAAGTGTGTTCTTAGATTTTTCTTGAATATTTTGAGTGAAATTGTGATCTTTATAGACTTGGGGAGATTGTTCCATGCTCTTGAAGCAGCGGCTAGGAACTCTTTCTTTATAGTCTTATTGAAACTTTGATCAACAAGTGTATATCCAAGCAAAGACTAGCACATGCAAAACTTGTACATTGCATCACAGGCCTAATTCATTTCCCATAGACTCGTGTGTTAAAGTGGCACTTCAAAAGAATTCATAAAAATGAGGAGGAAATTCGAGGGTTGAATGTTTACTACCTGTGGATAGAATAAATGTCTGACATTCCATATCTTACCAGAAAATGGTACCTTGACTGGCTCATTTCAAAAATAAATCAGCATTTATGAAGACTACACCTGACGGGATCAAATTCATCACTTGATAGAGTAAAATGTCCCTCATTCTTCCTCCAGGAATAAAATAGTTCCAAAGTAGTGATATATCTTTCCAATTTCGAAAAAAGGAATACCCTCCCTAGAATCTGTGATAGACTGATTGTCAATCATACATGTATTCATTAATTTTTGTCGATCAGCATTATCAAATTTAAAAATATAGCTATGGGTTGGCTCGAATGAATATCTTTTGCCTGCCAGTTTTAGTTACATATAGGCCCGTGTGACCCTGTGTAAATTCTGAGTGAGAGAGCCTTCAGTACACAAGGCATGGGTAGGCTGCACATTCAGACCCTTATTCTCGAGTGAAAGGTTTGCACAGCAGACTTACTCTTACTTGCCAGCATTGGTTCGACGTCTTGGGATTGACATTAGATCATAGATTATGACTAGATTGCTTTTATACATGAATGAGATAACATAGGTGTGAGGGCAAATGACTGTTACGGGTTTTGAAAACGAGTGTAGCAGTCGTAAAGGTTGAGTCCACCCTAGAAAAATGTTGATTTGAATCAATAGAGAAAAATCAGACCAGCATACCAGTAATGCTGAAAATTTCATCAAAATCGGATGTAAAATGAGAAAGTTATGACATTTTAAAATTTTGCTAGTTTTTCACATCATGATATAATTATAGGCACAATGCAAATGAGAGAATTGTTGATGTCCTTCACTCACTAATCCTTTTTTTTTTTTTTTGAATTATACAATACTGTATATCATTTTCCACAGATTTGACAATAAGGACCAACTTGTTTGAATCATTGAATGTTAAACAATGGTAATTTGACATGTTCAGGGAGAAATGATTTTTTTTCACAGGACATTGAGGAGAAAATGAGAATATTTCATATTTCATGTAAAGAAAATTCAAAAGAAATAGTGAGATCAAGCTTTGTATCTCAAAAAAGGACAGCTCCCCCTCGGCCGCCCCCATGGATCCGCACCTGATAGAACCCCATGGTCTCGTATCATTTGACCCTTGGACCTCTCGATGACATTTGATATCTGATCATAATTTTACACACACTGTGGACTGTCGGACCCGCGGTCTATCGGACCCATGGTCTATCATGGCCGCAGTCTATCGGACCCGCTGTCCTTTGGACCCGTGATCTATCGGGATGTCCCCTGTAAATTAGCCACTGGTATTTACAAAATTTAGTTCATGTGATATCCGTCAAGGGCATATGATTTTGATGTCTGTACCATGGTATAAAAAGTAAGAAAATCAGTAACAAGGACAGTCAGTGGTCCAGTGTGTCAAAAATCCAAGATGGCTTCCAAAAATCAGAGTCTAAATCGACTGCTCTTACTCTTGCACTGTACATTGTACATGTAGGCGCTGCTTTTCCGACGGCGGCGTCAACACCAAATCTTAACCGAAGGTTAAGTTTTTGAAATGACAGCATAACTTTAATAGAAAGTATATGTACCTAGTTCATGAAACTTCGCCATAAGGATAATCAAGTATTACTGAACATCCTGCCTGAGTTTCATGTCACATGATTAATGGCAAAGGTCATTTAAGGTCAATGAACTTAGACCATGTTGGGGGAATCAACATCAAAATCTTAACCTAAGGTTAAGTTTTTGAAATGTCATCATAGCTTTAATAGAAAATGTATGGGCCTAGTTCATGAAACTTGGACATAAGATTAATCAAGTATCACCGAACATCCTGCATGAGTTTCATGTCACATGACCAAGGTCAAAGGTGATTTAGGGTCAATGAACTTTCACCAAATTGGGGATATCTGACCAGTATTGACATACCGTCATAACTTTGAAAGTTTATGGATCTGATTCATAGTAATCAAGTATCACTGAATATCCTGTGCGAGTTTCAGATCACATGATTAAGGTCAAAGGGTCAATGAACTTTGGCCAAATTAGGGGTATTTGTTGAATTACCATCATAACTTTGAAAGTATATTGGTCTAGTTAAAAAAAAAACTTGGACATAAGAGTAATCAAGTATTACTGAACATCCTGTGTGCATTTCAGGTCACATGACCAAGGTCAAAGGTCAATGAACTTTGACTATGAATGGGGGTTTCTATTGAATTACCATTATAAATGTTACTTTGAAAGTTTATGGATCTGACTCATGAAACTTGGACATACATTTATAATCAGGTATCACTGAACATCCTTTGCAAGTTTCAGGTCACATGATCAAGGTCAAAGGTTATGTAAGGTCAATGAACTTTGGCCTTGTTGGGGGTATTTGTTGAATTACCATCATACATGTATCTCAGTTTATTGGTCTAGTTCATAAAATGTGGACATAAGAGTAACCAACTACATGTATCACTGAACATCTTGTGCGAGTTATAGTAGTTTTCAAAGTCAGCACTGCTGCTATATTGAATCATGTGATGCAGGTAAGACTGCCAGAGGCATTCCACTTGTTAAGTAACAGCAGTCACTTTGGAACACATTTTTTGAAGCCAACTCGGATTTTAAGGCAAAATGGATAACTGCATATCATGGTAATAGTCCCAAAGTATTTTTTTGACCCTTGAAACCCTAGTATAGACACCAAAATAATATCCCCAAGTAACAGCAGTCATTTAAAACTCCAATTTTTAAAGCCATTTTAGCAATTTTTGGTCTGACATGCACTTACATAACGTTGCGTAAAACTTGAAAGTAAAAAGTCAGTGAGCAGTGCGGTCAAAAAATTTTGAGCGGTAAAAATATTGCGCAACTCGTGGGGGAGGGGGCCTCGGAGGCCCCCCCCCTCCGACCTGGATAGGGTTAAATTCGGGATTCGTAAGGTGTCAATTTTTTTTGCTTACACGTTACACCATATCTACATGTAGGAAATATTTTGAACAAACATGTAATTTTAGATGTTGACGTTGCCGGCTTTATATAGTTGCGATTGATCGGATCAGTTGCAATTCTACTCTACATGTAGATATCACAGTAAAAACCACTCTCCCTCCAACACCATTAAAAAAAATTTCGAATATGAGATAGGGTATGAAATATATTTCGTTACACGTATACATGTACATGTATGACCTCTAATATTAAATTAATGTCTTTACTTAATTTATACCACATATGCATGCAATCTTTAGCTGACGCATTACCGGTTCGCCTGATAGAAGGTGATGGAATTGGAACATCGACCGGAATAGTGGAAGTCAGGATTTTCAATGAGTGGACACCACTTAGGCTTTACTACATGTACATGGACCTCCCGTCAAATTTCGTTGGTGTTCTGTGTCTGCAGTTAGACTTTTCGCCATACATCTACAATATGTCCAGCATACACATAGACGACGATGGAGGGCACAATTTTCCGGCATATCAAGTGCAGTGTGAGACTAACGCTTTGGATCTAAGATCATGCCTCTTCAGAAACCATAAAAAGGTCAAGCATCATGAATACAAGATTCATATATCATGTAACCCAGGTAGGCCTAAGTAATAAATATTCAGTTCTTTTATAGCGCATAACACATATCAACGCATGTCTCTATGCACTTGGATGAAATTTATGAAAGAAATTAGAAAGTAAGTAAAGAGTGTGACTTGGGTACTGAATTCATTACAAGTTAAACAGACACTTCTTTTATAGGGAAGTCTTAAGACTTTATGGCCGAATTCACAAAAAGGTGGTTTTTAAAACCTATTTTACCGCTTACATTAAAAAATGTCCAATGCTGAGGCGCGCTTTTGTCACAGTGCGTCAAATTGACGCCTGTTGCCGTGGTTATCCACGCTATTTCATTCATGAGTCCTCTGTTTTTATTCATGAGTCCACTGCTCAAACAGAGGACTCGTGAATGAAATACCGTATCTAAACTTGGTAACAGGCGTCAATTTGGTGCACTGTGACAAAAGCGCGCATCGACATTGGACATAGATTTTAAACCACCATGTCACTTTTAACAAATGACCTTCCTCTGATCATGCGTAGAATCTTTTTTGATCATGCGCAGAAAGTAACTACGAACTGGCTTACAGTTATACATGTACAATCAATGTGGTATGCTACATGTACATGTAATAAATTTTCTTTTATTAAAAGGACAAGTCCACCCCCCAAAAAACTTGATTTGAATAAAAAGAGGAAAATTCAACAAGCATAACGCTGAAAATTTCATCAAAATTGGATGTAAAATAAGAAAGTTATGGCATTTTAAGTTTCACTTCATTTCACAAGACAGTTACATGTATATGCACATCTTGGTCGGTATGCAAATGAGGAACTGATGACATCACTCACTCACTATTTCTTTTGTATTTTTGTCTCACCTGCATAGCAGAGTGAGACTATAGGCGCCGCTTTTCCGACGGCGGCGTCAACATCAAATCTTAACCTGAGGTTAAGTTTTTGAAATGACATCATAACTTAAAAAGTATATGTACCTAGTTCATGAAACTTGGCAATAAGGTTAATCAAGTATTACTGAACATCCTTTTAGAGTTTCATGTCACATGACCAAGGTCAAAGGTCATTTAGGGTCAATGAACTTAGACCATGTTGGGGGAATCATCAAAATCTTAACCTGAGGTTAAGTTTTTTAATCATAACTTAGAAAATATATGGACCTAGTTCATTAAACTTGGACATAAGGTTAATCAAGTATCACCAAACATCCTGCATGAGTTTCACATCACATGACCAAGGTCAAAGGCAATAGGGTCAACGAACTTTGGCCGATTTGGGGGTATTTGTTGAATTACCATCATAACTTTGAAAGTTTTTTGGTCTAGTTCATAAAACTTGGACATAAGAGTAATCAAGTATCACTGAACATCCTACGCAAATTTCAGGTCACATGATCAAGGTCAAAGGTCATTTAGGGTCAATGAACTTTGGCCAAATTGGGGGTATTTGTTGAATTACCATCATAACTTTGAAAGTATGTTGGTCTAGTTCATAAAACTTGGACATAAGAGTAATCAAGTATCACTGAACATCCTGTGCGCATTTTAGTTCACATGACCAAGGTCAAAGGTCAATGAATTTTGGCCATAATAGGGGTATCTGTTGAAATACCATCATAACTTTGCAAGTTTATTGATCTGACTTTTGAAACTTAGACATAAGAGTAATCAAGTATCACTGAATATCCTGTGCAAGTTTCAGGTCACATGATCAAGGTCAAATGTCATGTGAGGTCAATGAATTTTTGCCACATTGGGGGTATTTGTTGAATTACCATCCTATCTCTGTAAGTGTATTGGTCTAATTCATAAAACGTGGAAATAAGAGTAACCAAGTATCACTGAACCTCTTGTGCGAGCTATAGTAGTTTTCAAAGTCAGCACTGCTGCTATGTTGAATCGCGTGATACAGGTGAGACGGCCAGAGGCATTCCACTTGTTGAAATGTCATCATAGCTGAGAAAGTATATGTATGCATGTAATGTAAGTAAGACATAATAAGGTAATAGTGTATCACTATTAAAAGATCCTGCCTGAGTTTAAGGACACATGACCAAGGTCAAAGGTCACCTAGGGTCAACAAATTTGGCCATGTTGGGGGGTATTCTTGGAATTATCATCATAACTTTAAAAGTTAATGAACCTACATGTACAGTATGTAGTGAATGAAACTTAAATATATGAGAGCAACCACGTATCCGTAAATAGCATGTGTTAGTTTCAGATCACATGGACAAGGTCAAAGGTCAACAAACTCTGACCATGTTGGGGGTATTTATGGAATTGGAATCATAACTTTAAAAGTTTATGGATCTACATGTCTGTATTTCATGAAATTTGGACATAAGACCAACCATGTATCCCTGAATATTATGTGTGGGTTTCAGATCACATGACCAAGATCAAAGGTCATTTGTTACGGTCAATTAACTCTAACCGTGTTGTATAATGTTGGATTGGCATCATGCATGGTCATTTTCAAACAAAAGTGGACATGGGGGTGAAAATTAAAACTTGCTAGAAATCAGAAGGCATCAATGGTTTTTTAAACTACATTTTCCATTTCAGTTGCATAAAATTACCCATTGTGTCTTGAAATACAGCGAATTTAGTGGAAGGGAAATTTATTGTTACAAAATGTTGATTTTTTCATTAAAATTCACATATTGCCTATCACATTATAAAATTTGAATTGGAAGCATATTTGTTGGTAAGATACAAGCTCTGTATTGTATCTAACTCCTTCATTGGTTAAAGGTCAACGATCGTATCATCTTCAAAACGGCTCTGCTCCACAGTACCATATTAATCTAATCAACAAATACACTACTGTCAGGTCCCTATGCTTCTCCAACTCTGTTTCCCTAGTTATTCCTAAATCCGTTATTAGACTTGGGGGGTTCGGGCATTTGCTCACGCTGGCCCTGTTCTATGGAATGATCTTCCCCTCACAATCTGTGAATGCACGTCCATTGATACATTTAAGCGTTACCTTAAGACTCGTCTATTCAATGCTTCCTACTCTTAATTGTTCCTAAATCTATTACTATTATATTTGTACTTCTTTCTTTCTTTCTTTCACTGCGCCTTGGGCACTCTGCCGAGTGGATTTGGCGCATTACAAATCACATATTCAATAAAAAAAAAATTCTGAAGTTTTTTTCTGAAAAAAAGTAAATCTTCAAAGTTTTCAAAACTGGTTGTTGTGTCACTCACATTTTAAAGACAAAAAGTTTTCTAGAGCTGTGTATTCTGAAAATTAATTTATCCTAGTACAGGATCAAGTACAGGTTTTCCATACCATATTGTATATACTTCAAGGTTCAATGTGTTAAGGTTAAGCTAGAATTAACTGTTAAAGTTGTGTCGTGTCACTCACAATGTCATGTCACTCACGGTCTCATATTGTGTATAAAAAAAAGGACATCAAATAATTTTTAAAGCATTTTCATAATTAAAATTCAGGGATGGAATCAAAATGTTGCTCCTGACATCATTTAGGCCTATGTTAGGCTAATATTTTTTCCTTTCTCCCAACTTCACCCCTATCAATGGAAATATTGAATTTGACGTTGAGTTCATCTAGTACTTTCTTTCCTCCATTTGTGTGAAGGCTCATATCCTAATTCATATTTTGATGATATACTGAGATTAAGAATATGTAATCAATCAACACAAATTTGAATATTTTTTGAAGAGAGAGAAAAAAAATTTCCCTTCTGATTAATCAAAATTAACAATTTTTGCCACAATTTTTTGCAAGAACATCTCAGGTGAGAATATTTTATACTGAGATTTGAAAGAGTATTTGGATATTGCTTGAAGTAGCTACATGCCTGGTTCAAAATCATTCTTTGTTCGGCCACCATTCATACCACTAGTGATGAACTAGGGTCTGCACAGCAAACTACCGTGAGCAGGCCGATGTGGGTTCAGAGCAGATTTGTATTACACACAACAAAATGATAAAGTGAATTATTATATGTAGGTCCCAACAAGTCCCAACCAAGACCGAATTTGCATTTGAACAACTTTGGTGAGTTGCCATGTTTTCATTTAGTTAATTTTTTTTTTTTGGGGGGGGGTACCCTGGTTAGAACTGAGCTGGACCTCATGGGGAAAAAGCTATGGAGGTATGGGGGGAGTATTTGATGGTTGGGGATGCGGAATTGAATTTCAGTGTAACATCCAAGGGCTCAGCAAAGGAAAGGCTAATGACCTGTAATTGGAGGTACATGTAATACAAACAGACTGTGCTGTGGCTTTTTTGCAAGAATCAGGTACTGACTATGCGTCTTTCACCTCGTGGCTTTCCATGTATTACCTGTGGTTTGGTTTATTATCAAATATGATAATTAGCCATGAAAAGCAGCTTGCAAGATTCCTGCTGAATTGTGGCTCTGAATCGTGGTACAGTGCCCTTGGAGGGTCCACATGCAAGCAGTGTTTAGGAGAAAACCATTGCTTGACAAGTCGAACTTGATCCCTATTAAAGTTTCGCAAGGATTTGCTATAAATAGTCCATCGGAAGTGTGCAGCTAAGTAACTGTGGTTTGGTACAGTGTACGAAAAAACGCCATTGAAGCTGCCAAGTCCTATTTGGACAATGCCTAAAATATTAAAGGAGGATAATCCAATATTTCAATACATGACACCATTGACTACCAGACCATGCCAAATGATGCGAATGACTATTGAAAATACCCCTTTCTTACAAGGAAAAATTATTGTGGATTCTGAATTGTAAACCTGTAAACTGTCATATACAGATAAGGAGAAAGAGTAAAGTTTTGAATGACATCAGGCCACAAAAAGAATGTTTGAGTTGATGTCAATGCCAAGACCACATAACACCTCCTTCAAGTGCCTACTCCTCCAAAGAGGAGAGTGGTAGAAGCCCGAGTATGACAAAAATGCGGTATGGTATAGGGAATGTGAGTTGATGGGCAAATATGACCATAAACCAAGAATCATCTATGAAGAAGGCATTTGTTATGTAATTGGGCTGTTTTTGGGTCATGTCACTCACGTTTTGGATGTCGTGTCACACACAGTATGTGTAGGGTACCATTTTCCATAGTGAAGGTTTGATTGATTTTGACTATTTGTGTTAGATAGGTACACTATATACATGTGTGCACATGTACGGGTACTTACAGTACTCCTGGACGGCTACTTGGGCACAAATCCAATCATATAAAGTGGTAATGATCAGAAACCCATGTCCAAAATTTGTCGTGTCACGCACCATTTTTCAATCATATCTACAAAACAAAATTGTAGCATTCAAATCAAACTGGTAGTGGCTGATGCCAGTCCTTACATTGTTTATCGATTGATTCACAACCTTTAAGTTTAAAGATATGAGCCCTTAACCCTCTCCGATTGTTGTGTCACTCACATTTGAAAATGACCACATGTAATTTAGAAAGTTTATGGATCTACATGTACATGTAGCTCATGAAACAGACATAAGGGTTATCAAGTATGATTGATTGTTTTGCACATGTCTTAGGTCACAAAATCATGGTCAAAGGTCATTTTGGGTGAATGGACATAATATTTCATTATCAACTTCATGTACATGTATTTTCTTTCGTGGATAATTATTCAATAGCTGTTTTCAAAGTCAGTATTGCTGCTATATCAAATCGCGTAATGCAGGCAAGGCTGCCTGAGGGTATGCTTTTTCAAGTTCAATAGAAATTTCAAAATTCATTCAAGGGGACAAGGGAACAGAGTAGAGTTATGGGGCTGAGCAGGTCTGATCAACATCTACTTTCACTCACCCGCATTGTTTCTCATCTTCCAACTCTAGATTTCAAGGGAATTTAGCACCAGGGGGGTGTTTCACAAAGATTTAAGTATGACTTAGAGTCGCACTTAAATGCCGAGTTGCGTACGGTATGAAAGGCTTGACCGCATTGGTCAGATCGTGCCATGAGGACGCGCATTACCGCGTATCTATCAATAAGATTGCGTGTTGCATATCATCTACGCGTCGGCATTTAAGTGCGACCTAAGTCATACTTAAATCTTTGTGAAACACCCCCCTGGTCAGTTGCTTCTTACACACAGGAATCCTGCAGTTTCTTAAATCACAAAATCCTACCATTTGTAAAAGAAACAAAGGGAAAGCATTAGCTGATGCGAACATGTACATGTACACATATCACACTTTCCGGAAAACGAATTTCATGTTTACACATGCTTGCAGGACTCCTATGTGAATGACACGGTCAAACTGTCCACAATACGGTGTCACCTTGACCTTGTAATGTGTTTCGTTCATGTTGTAGAACCGTTTAACCATTGCAACCTGAAGGATGCACTGTATCCTTGTGATGCGAGAAATGGTGGTTGTTCGCCTAATGGTACAAAAGATGTCATATGCTGGTGCAAGGATGGTTATACTCTTGACACCGATGGACACACCTGTAAAGGTAAGTGGGCACCAATGGTTGTTTATGTTCACTACAGGCTTAACACAACATGGAACCCTCTTGCCCGTATTTACAAAGATGGTGTTTAAAACCCATGTTTTATTTACATGTACATTACATGTAGATTTCCTGTATAAATTACGCATATTTACCGCGCACATTGAAAAATGTACAATGCTGATGCGCGCTTTTGTCACATTGTGCAAAATTGACGCCTGTTGCCGTGGTTAAGAACGCTATTGTATTTGTGAGTCCACTTTCTCTTCAAACAGCATATTTAACCATGGTAGGCATCAATTTTGCGCACTGTAATGAAAGCGCGCATCAGCTTTTGACCTTTTTGATATGCGCGGTATTAAGTATAAGCGTATTTTATACAGGGAATCCACATAAACCACAGGTTCAACAAAGATTCAAGATCAGACATGTGAGAAAACACTTGAGGGTTTTAATCAAAGGGTTAACTTAAGGTTAAGGTGGTCACAGGGTTAAGGTGGTCTCCAATTAAGAGTGCGTATGGATAGACTTCATCAGTAGCGCTTCATGTTCTTTAGAATAAAACATGATGTAGCTGCACAGTTACAGCTAAAGAACAAAGATAGACTTCATCAGTAGCGCATCATGTTCTTTAAAATAAAACATGATGTAGCTGCACAGTTCAATACAGCTAAAGAACAAAGATAGACTTCATCAGTAGTGCTTCATGTTCTTTAGAATAAAACATGATGTAGCTGCACAGTTCAATACAGCTAAAGAACAAAGATAAAAAGCCCCTGCAACTGTCAACTGGAACTCCAGCCTACTGGGCTCTGTGTGAATCTGACTCCGGAATTTGCAATCAGAGTTATAGGCCCGAATTCACAAAGGTGGTTTTGAAAACCCATGGTTGAGTCCATGGTTTATGCAGATTTCCTGTATAAATTACGGTACGCTTAATTTAGCACGTATAGAAAAAATGTCAAATTCTGATGCGCGCTTTTGTCAGTGCGCCAAATTGACGCCTGTTACCATGGTAAGATACGCTATTTTATTCATGAGTCCACTGTTTGAAGAGTGGACCCATGAATAAAAACAGTGAACTCATGAATAAAATAGCGTATCTTACCATGGTAACAGGTGTCAATTTTGCGCACTGTGACAAAAGCGTGCATCAGAATTGGACATTTTTTTTTTATACACGCGCCCTGTACGTGCTAAATTAAGCGTAATTTATACAGGAAATCTGCATAAACCATGGACTCAACAACCGTGGGTTTTCAAAACCACCTTTGTGAATTCGGGCCTATGAGTCTCCCCATTGGCTAATTCCGTAATGCTTATCCCCAAGGATAGCGAGAGGCTTGATAAATGGAAAGTAGTTTGAGGTAGCGCACGTTTTTCATCTTTGTTCTGTGTGGCTATAGTACATGTGATCATGACCCCTAAACTTGAACTTTCACAAGAGGTCATTGCTATTCATGAGAACACAAAACTCCCAAGTTAAAATTGTGTTTACATGCACTATCTCTCGATCAGAGACCACTCACTGCTCTAGGTTTTGCTAATAACTGGGGGGGGGGGGGAGGGTTGACTAAATCCCCCTCAAGATTTTTTGTGATAAATCCTCCGCGCTTATTTTTTTCCGCCTTGCTCAAAAACTTGTTACTCTGAAGTCTTGCGCAACGTTTCAGACCAGAATTGTGACCCCCCGGGTACACGGTTCCAAAATCATGCAACAGTTTGTAAGTGCACGCAGACCCCAAATTGCTCAAACACATGCATTTCTGTATAAATCCAATATTAATCTTTTAGCCAAAATTGAAAAATTCATAAATGTTTTATCATCTTTTCTTTTACTGTTTACCGGGGTAATCACTTTCATCTTTATTATGGTCAAAAGAAAGTCCCTGACAATTTCCATTGAAAAAAACAAAAATTACTGGTAAAAAAGAAAGAAATGCATATTTAGAAAACAAGAAAATAAATGTGATGTTGATTTTTTTTAAAAGTTCATTTGATCGGATCTCTATAAAGAGTCTGTGAACCAAAAATTAGCATTTTAGGGGCATTTTTTAGTTAAGTATATGTAGAGCAAATTTCGGATCTTACGCATAAACTAGCAATTGATTAGCAATGAGATCTTTCAGGGGAATTTGATCTTATAGTTTTGTAGATTATGCAATGGTTATGGGCGACTGGCATGCCAGTTTTCGTTGTAATTGCACGATCGACGGCCACGATCATAAGGGGGGGGGGGCTGAATCATCAGCCCCCCTCCCCGAGTCGCCCTGAGGCGTCGGAAATAGCCCAGTCTATTTTAGGTCAATCCTTGCTGGAGTATAAAAAAAAAAACTACTTATTTTTTATTACATAAACCTCGAGTGTGTCCTTACACGCCTCCATGTTATCTCTAAATTATCCTCAAAGACTTAGTTCTCAAGTATAACTTGGTCTGTAAAGGCTGATCATTTGAAAAAAATATATATAATGTGATGTTGTGAAAGAGAATGTGCAGATTGTAAAATCTTTATTAAAAGTCTGTTGTTTTTTTTATTGCAAACCCCCAGAGTCTATAACAAAGGCTCGCTTCTTGAATAAGACTGGACCTAGAGAAGGCATTCCGGAGTTGTTTTATGGAGGACATTGGTTCTTGGTACATTACCCACGTGACACCTATATTTCATATCAATTGAGAAGGAACTACGATGCATTGTGTCAGATGCTTGGTTTCAAAGAAATGCTCCGAATATCCGGAGAGGATGAATTTAAATTTCAAGAACAAATTTTTCTGAGCCAAGTGATATGTTCTGACGATGTAACATCTTTACAAGACTGCAAAAGGTATTCCTCCCAGTCTCTATTGTCTACGGGAGATTCAATTTTGCGTCTCTTATGCTTGTCAGGTGAGTGCCTTCAGTACGGGAGGGGGTTATACATTGTACGTTTGTGCTACGGTCGAGACCCCTATTTTCAGCTTAAATTTCCATTCCAGAACACCAATGATTTAGAGAGTCATTATGATAGATTTCCCCATTCCACAGACCCTCAAATTTGTGATATTCTTTTTCCAGTGTCGGCTCAGAACTGTCAAGTCTATCTTGCAACTTTTGAGACGAAATTCTGGACAGCAGGGTGCGCAGTTCCCTACATGTAGTTATGTAACATTAAAGTGAATGACGGAACCAAAATCGCTCAAAAACATGATTATATGTGCAAATATTGGATGTAGCCCAAATTGGGAAATGTACGCTGTATCTTTATTTTTACTAAATACAGACTAAAAGCAATTGATTTTATGTTATTCATGACATAGTGTTATCGATTTCCATAACAAAACGAAAAAACATTTAATTAAAAAAACAAATAAATAGTTACATAAGTTTAAAAAAATACTTAAAAAAAAGTGATACCAGAGACTCCAACCCCAAGCACCTTCTGATCTGGAGATTCTCCCGCCTGGATCCCCTAGCAACTGGAGAGTCCAACTTGATGGGCGCGAGCGCAAATCACTACTGCGAAGCAAAGCGCGAAGTTCCTTGCGGCTGGCTGCGCGGGTCTCGGGACCCACTTAACCCTTATTAACCCTAATTCTCCCAAGGGGGGGCATAATGGCTCCCCCCTCGATATTTTTCGCGATATATCTGCTGCGCAAATTTTTTTACCTCGGCGCGCACTCATTTTTTGTCTCACCTGCGAAGCAGAGTGAGACTATAGGCGCCGCTTTTCCGACGGCGGCAACGGCGGCGGCGGTGGCGGTGTCAACATCAAATCTTAACCTGAGGTTAAGTTTTTGAAATGATGTCATAACTTAGAAAGCATATGGACCTAGGTAATAAAACTTGGCCATAAAGTTAATCAAGTATTACTGAACATCCTATTAGAGTTTCATGTCACATGACCAAGGTCAAAGGTCATTTAGGGTCAATGAACTTGGACCATGTTGGAGGGATCAACATCGAAATCTTAACCTGAGGTTAAGTTTTTGAAATGTCATCATAACTTAGAAAATATATGGACCTAGTTCATGAAACTTGGACATAAAATTAATCAAGTATCACTGAACATCCTGCATGAGTTTGACGTCACATGACCAAGGTCAAAGGTCCTTTAGGGTCAATGAACTTTGGCCGAATTGGGGATATCTGTTGAATTCCCATCATAACTTTGAAAGTTTATGGATCTGATTCATGAAACTTGGACATAATAGTAATCAAGCATCACTGAACATTTTGTGCAAGTTTTAGGTCTCATGATTAAGGTCAAAGGTCATTTAGGGTCAATGAACTTTTTAGGGTCTTGCGCATCTTTTGAGACCAAAATTGCGACGCCAGGGACACAGTTCTAAACGCAACTCTAAAAATCATGCGCAACTTGATTTTCAGCCAATCGGCAGCGTGCATTTTGGACTTGCGATTGATCTTTTTTTACCTGCGTTTAAACGCAACTCTTTCTGCAACGGAGCCTTGAAATTACACCACATTTTGTAAGTGAATGTCAGACCCGAAATTGTTCAAAAACATGATTCCGTGTACAAAGTCAAATGAATGCAAATTGTGTTTTCAACCAAAAATCATACATGGGTGTAGATGTATGATTATTATTACTTTTCTTGGTTTAAATGGATTTATTTTATGCTATTTATGATCGCAGAAGGGTCCCTGACAAAGTTCATTGGAAAAAACAATAAAAAACAAAGGTTTAAAAAAAACAAAGAAATACATAAGACAATAAAAAACAATAAAATACATAAAAAATTAATCATATGTTTGCAATTTTTTAGATATTTGTTTGGAATGTAATAATTGATACTTCAAACAAAAATTAGCCTTCTACTAGTAACTGTACATGCAGCTATATAAATGGAATTAAAGGAAAAAACATACACAAAAAACAAAATTTAGGGCAAATTTCATATGCTTATTTGCATAATTTATTAAATAAAAATATAAAGAATTAATTTTGAAAATTTTACCATACAGTCTTTAGTTTACATCCGGCTCTACTCACGTGCAAATTTTCGCGGCGATTGTGCGATCAGCGGCCGAGATCTGGCCCCCATCTTACAAAGAGTTATAATTGATCCGATCAATCGTAACTCTATGGAAATCCATCAGTGTCATAATTTTTCTACAGGAAATTTTAAAATGTCCAAAGGAGAGCTCATACCAAATTGTCAAAAAAATCAATGAATTTATGGATATACGTTCATATCTAGATTTTCTTTTGAACAAACATGCTGTATGCTGACTTTGCTGGCCTTCAATGGTTGCAATTGATCGTATCATTCACATCTCTTTGTAAGACAAGGATTTACAAAGAGTTACGATTGATCCGATCAATGACAACTATGGACGGCCAGCAACGTCAATATGTATTATGCATGTTTGATCATTTATTTTCTAACTCTGATCATGTATATTCATGGCGTCTGGAAAATTCTTAATGCTTCTCTTTTGTTTACAAAGGACATTGTGCATATTTCCTGTGGAAAAAAATTATGACACTGATGGATATCCATAGAGTTACGATTGATCGCATCAATCACAACTCTTCGTAAGACGGGCCTCTGGTCTGAAATAGCCCAGTTAAGATAGGATTAAGGGTCCTGGAATGCGGGCCTTGGAAGTACTAGTTTAAGATGCTCTCTCGTGCATGCTGCATGTACGTGTATCTCAGGTTAATTTGTCAGTAAATGTATATGATGCCACTTAAATGGTGAATAACAATCCAAGGAATCAAATCATACATTTTGGATAAAAAAACAAGTTCATTTCATACATGTATATCATCGCATGACGCTCTACCTAACTTGAATATCGGCTTGGATATGAAAATTCAATTTCAGTTTTTAAAAAGGTGTTTGGGCGGGAGAAATATCATTTTAAGCCCGAGACACAGGGCCTGGGTGGGAGATATTAAATCCCTAGGGGGAGAATGGGATATTTTGTGAAAATGGGCATGAGATCTCCCACCGAAAGCGGGAGAGTTGGAGTCTCTGTAATACATGCGTCTTGGGCTGAATGCTGTACATGTATAGTCCTACCACTATGTTTGTTTCTTCCTTTATAGCTGATGGCTTCAGGATTCGCCTCACTGGCTCGTCGTTTCCAAATCGGGGGAGAGTTGAGATTGCTGTGAATGAGGAGGAGTGGGGAGGCATATGCAAACCTTCAGACATGTCCAAGTCTCATATATACGCGGCTGCTTTCTGCAAACATCTCGGGTTCTCTACTTCTCTTGCTGAATTAACAGAAGCCCAGGGATCACAGGGTCTACCTGTATTTGCTGATCAGATAAGGATTCCTATTTACATTTTAAACTCATTCAACCTCTCGTTGAGTTTTCAGAAGGAAAGAGACGATTGCCAGACTCACTTGGGTGTTGTATGCACAGGTAAGAATAATAATTTAGTAAAAAGTAGTTTGCCAATTTACTAAAACATAAATTAAAGACTATAGAATATTAGGCTGAAAGGCCTAGTAAATGCTGGTAAATATGTCAGTGTGCCTTAAAAAAAATTCCAACCAAGATGATCATCCAATTGTTACCAGTTTTAACGCCCATCAATTTTTCATTTTGTTTCTCTTTGAACAAATATAAAGTTTCAATATGTTTTAACTGGAAGAATTAGATTAGTTGATGTCCTGTTCTTAATAACAGGCATGTGTTCGATAGTAGTTCCGGTTGGTCCAAAGGGACAGATCATCTCATGTCATCTGGACCAACTGAAGAGGGAACAATGTCCATTGGGATGGATGGATGAGTTTCAGTAAGGACATTATCACCCAATTGAACTAAACTTGTTCATCTTTCTTTCTCTGTCTCTATCTCCCTGTGTGTCATTTTATCATCATAGATTATGAATTTATTTCATTTCTCCCCTCCCCCCCCTCTCTCTCTTTCTTTCAAAAGAAAAAGAACACATCAAGACTCGGTTGCTGCTTTCTTCTCAAATGGTGCAAGAAGGAACACCACAGGTGTTTCTTGAAGAAAATAACACCTGGGCCGATGTCTGTATGGATGATTATGAGATTGCGGACTGGTTCTGCGCACAACAGGGATACTCGGGTTTACTTTCATATACGCCACCGAATACAAAAATGACTTCAAAATACACATACGAACATTCCAAAGTCTATGGATATTTCATTAGGAGATTAACTTGCTCTCCTCCAAAATTGATCTGCAATAATGGTAAGTCTGTCTTTACTTTTTTTTAAACCAGTCCCTAAAGCAATCCTGGTAGGAATAGGTTGCCAATTGAATAGATGTTTCTTTAAAGAATTTTGATTTCATTTGTGTATGATTTATATTCATATTATGGCTGGAGAATATTTCGTAATCAGGTCCAGAGAGAGATACGGAACCTGAAGACTACTAGGACGAGTGAAGCATCTGAAAGCTGAGAATCCTGCCAGTTGGTATTGTACAATGCCTACTTAGCTTGTTGTTCTCGAGCAAATTAGAGGCTGAATGTCAAACATTTGTACCGTTGCCCACAAGACGTATCTTCCAAAATGTACCCTCCAAAATTTACGGTTGCACGGCTTTAGGAGGTGACATCACAATACGATTTAATTCATTGCGCTCAGATAAATGAAAGAATAAACGCATATAAGCCTGCTGGCTAAAATGTGCAATGCTGCCCAAGGTCATGTGCGCTTGTGGTATTTTGCTTTTCGCTTTCAGTTTTTGTGCTCCCTTTTCATAGATTACTGCAGGTAAAAACTCTTGGATTTTTGCTAAATTCTGAGGCGCTGTACAACACAAATAGCGAGTATTCTTATTCGTGCGATGGTGCAAGATTTTCCATTCGGTGAAAGAAGGAGACACTCTGATCAACTTGGCTAATGCCTCGTTGAATAGAGCATCTTTCTTTCACCTCATACGAAATCTCGCACCATCGCACTCAGCCTATTTGCTATTTGTATACAAGCATATAAGGCCTTGTTTATGCTTCCACTTTTCAGGCCAGAATCATCGTTTTCATACATGTACGTGATTTAACACGGTTGTGTCCATGCTTACTTTAACTTTATCAATGTTTCAGAACGGCGTTGATAAGCTTGGAAACGTTGTTTGACCAGAATCAGGGTTTCTGGGAAAGTATAAACAGGACCGCAATTGTAAACCTCTTTAAATGACGTCATTTAGTACATGATATGAAAATCTGTGGACAAATAGTTGCATGGGGACGGAATCACCGTCTCATCTGTCCCGGTTCTCATAATGACCAATGTATATTTTTCATGTATGATTATTAAGTGATGTATACTATGTATTGCTCTAATTTGCCATCACAATGAGTGTTGAGGTATTTACAAAAAAAACAACTTGAGTCATGCTGAGGAGACATCGCTCAGCCAAAAGCCCCAGTAGCATGAACAAATAGATGTTTTTTTTTTATTTTCTTATGTACGCTTTAATAATTTTTAATTTATCTTACTATTAACCTCACCATGGTGATTATTCTATTGCTACATGTATGTCAAGTAGCTCCTTGCAATTATTTTGAGTATCCAAATTTGTTCAAAGTTGAAAATAAAACCTTTTGAGAAAGGGCGCGCCCAATTTGACCTCGCTTTCCTGCTGAACGAAAATTGCGATGCGAAGGCAGCTGCAGATCCCGATGTACATATGTAGTCTCTGAAATATTAAGCATAAACAGCACCTCCAGAACCATGTTTGCAATTGGCGTTCTGAAATGACGTTATAAAAAATGCTGATTCGGTCTACGCAATGGAAGCATGAATACACCCTAATGGTATTATAGGAGTCCCCGTTTTGAAGTGATTATGATTCATGTTATAAAGCTTATTCTGAAGATTTGGACGCACATACAGCAGGGAAAATTAAATCCTTCGCAAATGTACATGTAAATGCAGATATTCCACCACTCTACAGAAATGCCTTGCCTGCATACCTATCTTCACTTAAACCTCATAACTGTTTGCCAGGTATTCAATTCATACTTGGTATTAAAGCAGTCGAAAGCCTGATTTGTGCCACAAGCCTGGGGAAAACCCAGAAGAGTGAAAATATTGTTTGGTATTAACCGTTTGGGCCATGACCTGGCTCTGTGCTTGAATTATTGGAAGGTGAAAATTGTGTGAAAATTTATATTGTATGCTTCTTACAGTACGTTTACTGTACTTGTTGCAAAGCATTGATAGGGAACGAAATTGCATGTATTTCATTATTATTTGAGGTCTGCTGATTATTATGAATCAATGGAGTACCAAATATGTTGGAAAATTGAAGCACTCCTGTTGGAATAATTTGTTTCTCACAATTAGCTATTCATAGTTGAAACCAGATTTTAATTGAAAAGGGAGTTCAGAATAAGTGTTTTTTTTTTTTGAAATTGAAATGGTTTATTAACAAAATTTCATTGCATCCGAAGGCTGAATTGCAAAATTCTGTACAAGGTAAAACACAAAATATCAATGACCATAACAAAATGACAAGGAAAAGTAATGAAATAAATGTTATAAAATGTTTTAAAAAAGAATAGAGTAGAATAATTGTGAGATAACAGTAATTTTGGATATTTGTAATGACAGTATGATTTATGTGGATAAAGTTAATGAAATAAAAAACAGATTATAAACAGATGGTATTTCTTTAAAGAATTGAAGATAAAGTATAACTGCCAGAATAAGGGGGAAAATGAAAAGGATGTCGATAAGGTTGGTACATGTAGAACTGAACAGGATTTTTAATGAGTGTATAAAGTGTAAATTAATCAGGTATACAGGTCTGGCTTACATGGAAATAACAAGAGACATAAATCTAATGATTGCTTAAATAGTTTCTGGCTATACATGTATGAACATGGATATTGAACGATTATACCAAGATGGGATACAACCACTATGTCCATTGAAAACAAGCAATGATAGATGTATTAAAAGTAATATTGAACGTATGTAAGCTTTATTATCATTATTTTATTGCTACTTTTTACTGTACAAAGAGTTGTAAACAAAATTGAAAGTATTAAATGGAAGCATCATAATATCAGACAATGTAGCATATTAATTTTGTTTTGTATAGAATTGATTATATATAATTTGGGTATTGAAACACATTGATTGCTTGTTCAGAAGTCGCATCATGTATTGATTGAATAGGCATGTGTTAATTAATCATAGATTTGGAAATTAATTTTTCTTCATTTGATTGTTGAGTAGTTGGACCATGTACATGTACATGTAATAGGACTTTGAATCTCGGGTCATTTGTTGGTGAAAGGCAGTAAAAAGTCAGATTTTCACCTCTTGGACATGCACCTAGCCAAAAATAAATGTTCTTTGTTGATTGATTCATCTTGGAATTCAAAGCCTAGGGTGCCTAGTTACATGAAATGGCCGAAATAATATCTCAGGATTATTAAAGGCATAAATGTTTTTTCTCTTTTTCCTTTGAAAATTGTTTAGGTCAGGCATTGAGTATTCGACTAGCCAACGGATCGGCACCATTCAGTGGTAACGTAGAAATCAAATACCTTGGAAATTGGTCACTACTGACTTTCGGCTTCATGGACCACGTCTTCTTTTACCCTGCTCATTCCGCATCCATTCCGTTTGCTGAGGTTACCTGCAGTAGTTTGGGATATCCTGAAGTACATGTATATTCCTATAATCATGTAGAGGCCCTGACCAGTACTACCAATAGTATACTCAACAACCCAGTTTGCAGCACAAGAGATATCAACTCTTGCCATTTTCTGTCTGATGCACATTGCTCCGGCACAACAATATCTACATGTAGTTGGCTTCTATTTGTGACATGCAATGAAGGTCAGTATTACATTGGGTTACATTTAATGTTTATATAATATTGACTGGCCTTGAGGGGAACATCAAATATATTGCCAGCAAAAGAATCATATTGGCCCGAGTCTTTAGACGAGGGCAATATGGGTCATTTAAGGGCAATATATTTGATGTTCCCCGAAAGAAGAGCTAGTCAATATTTTTATTATCATCCAAATCAGATATCTAGAGCAAAAATCATGATAATGGGGATATTTCTTTTAAAAATAGAGTTCTATTGTGTCATGTTAATATCGGTCTAGGCTCTGCACTTTATGACGTACTTGCAAGTGCTCGGATCCAGCGTTGTCGTTATTATGACGTATATTGTTAGTGCGCGGATCCTTATGAAGCGTATCTCTTTATACGCATCCACAAATGCCCGGATGTGAGACCAGGGAAAATACAAAGGTATATTTTTCGTCGTCTCTGCATGCAAAGTAAATACGCGCATTGAGACCAAGGAAAATACAAACAATATACCTACCCTTCCCACTATTCAGAAAATGTAGGGCAATACGGTTTTGTAAATGACCAGCTCAGATGTCTGATACGGGTGATAATAATTATTATCAATAATCATTACTCTTGAAAGAGGGTAGCCATCATCATTTTGTACTTTGTAACATATTGCTGTACACTGTACATGTATATCGTTAAAGTCTTATTTCATCATCTTTGTCTGTTTGTACTGGGCTTATAGTGATATACATCTTTGTGGTTTATGTACATGCATATTTTACTTTGTATTTTTACAAAGGGCCCAAATGAATCATCAGTGTTGATGCTGATTTGGCTACCCTTTTTGAATATGTGTAATAAAAAGATATTAAAAATAGTATTTTTTTCAGATGTTTGCAACACAGTATACACATCAAGCCTTCTTTAACCCTTAATAAACTGGGGGAGGGCGGGGGGGGTTGACAAATTTTGCCACTACGCCGCCCGGCAATTTTTTTACTTTACTGACTGTTTACTTTCAAATCTTGCGGATCTTTTGAGACCAAATTTACGACGCCCCGGTATGTGGTTCCGAAATTATGCAATATTTTGTAAGTGCATGTTGGTCCTAAAATTGCTCAAAAACGTGATTACACATATATATATATATATATATATATATATATATATATATATATATATATATTGACCCCCCCCCTCCTCGGATATTAGTATGTCTGTTGGAAAAATCTTTCTGCAGTACATTGTAGCTATGATGGGAAATTCAGCAGACAGGTTTGTTTCCATAGAAAAAGGGTCTGAAATAATGGAATCTCTCAACTCCTATTGCGAGTTACTGGTCTGTCGCCGATGTGCAAGCCGTAAGTTTCACTAGCCTGGGACATGTAATGAAATAGCATAGTTTGTATATGTAATTTATGCCTAGATGAACTACTAGTACAAGTATTGTATAATTTTCTACTGTTTACTCCCAAATGCTAGAATCGTTCAACCCGTGTCTACAGAAAGGCCTGTTGTACCCATGTGATCCCAACATGGGGGGATGCACAATGCTTGTTAACCATACTTATCAATGCACCTGTCCATCGGGAATGATTCTGGACAACAACAACAAGACATGCATTGAACCTCAAGGTATGTTTCACCCATATACAGAGGAAAATTAGCGTTTTGCCTCTGCCGGGATTATTATCTCTGCGATTTTTACCTCTTAACTCTGCCTGACATACATGTATATGGGACATTCAGAGATTTTCAATCTCTGAAAAATATTTGGATTTTTCTGTGTTATTGGATACTGTACTTATGAAAAGAATTTAAAGTTTGATGACAATAGATCTTAGATTAAAAAAAAAATTCAACAAAAATGCACCAACCTATGTATGGGACCTCAAAAAAGAAAGAAGAATATCTTTTTGATCAGCTTTTTTCTCAGTTTTACCTTTTTAAGACCAAATTACTATTTTGGTTATTTAAAGAGAATAATTCTAGCCACTAGGTTTATTGGTATCCAATGCTTTACATGGGCATTTAGTAAAAAAAAAAATACAACCATGGAATATACATGTTTTACTCGAAATCTCTCAAGATTAGAATGAGTATAATGTACAAATATGAGGCTTTGGATATTGTATTAATTTAAAGCCTTCCTACCACAAAACAAGACCACTGAAAGACAATAAAACTTGCATGTTCTTTTAATTTTTTTCATGGAACTTAATATTCACACTGCGCTCTTTTCCTCAACCCCAGGAAATTGATGGGGCTAAGGTGGATGTGGGGGGGGGGGTCTTAGCCCCACCAATTTGCTGAGGTTAAGCTTAGCCCACTTCGTTTTCACACTATATCTAACTCTTCATTGCGTTCACCTGTAAACCCCCTGTGTGTTGCTCTATTTTAGCAGTGATCCCCTCTACGCAGTATAATACACTCTGTTATTTAGAGTGCCATAACTTTTTATCTGATCATTTTGAAAGAAAATGTTTGTAGCAAACCTGTAGAGTGCTTCTTGGGCTTTCTTATCGTATATAAATTTATTGGATAAATTATGGAAAAATGTATAGTAAATAACATTTTCTAAATGCTTTCTCCTAATACTTCCAACAAAATTGAGCCCCCCTTTTACTTTGGTTCTTGTGTTAGTGGTATGATTTTTAGTTATCCACTTGGACTGTTCATTACATAAGCTTTGTATTGATACCAAAATCATGATAATCTGATAAAAAAAGCCCATATATAGTGGAAAATAAAAGAGAGTAAATTTTTGCGTGGTCAAGGTAATGTACTCCATTGAAAGGGTCTCATTCACATTTGTGCCATGAGTCACAGAATCCTAACAATAAACCTGGCCATGGTATTGTTTGTGAGGAGGGTTTTATTGATTTTCTCCTCTCCTTTTTCAATGAACTTCCTGGCTGTGATCAGGATGTATTGATTTTTTAATAAAATAAACGCAATATAAGTACTAATTTTCAAGGAAAACTCGATTATTCTGTAATTTGTAAACTGCGATAATCCGTCGAACGCTAAACTAATGTTGCACGCGTGATCGATCAATCGGTACACATGTACGGGATACACAAACGCCAGGCTATGCATTGTGTAGCTAGGCATGCAATTGTTCGAAAAACAGTGGGAAAGAGGACGTCTATGGGAAATGTGTGGTTGTGCAAAAATGCGAATGAAACACGCCTGCAGATGTGCAATAATGCGAACGTAACGCATGAAGAGTTAATAGCAAAGTGGGCTAGCACAGTATATAGTACGGTTTTATCTG
Organism: Lytechinus variegatus; assembly: GCF_018143015.1. Taxonomy (NCBI): domain Eukaryota; kingdom Metazoa; phylum Echinodermata; class Echinoidea; order Temnopleuroida; family Toxopneustidae; genus Lytechinus; species Lytechinus variegatus. The sequence continues at coordinate 12,189,344 of NC_054756.1, read as the reverse complement.
GCCCTGCAAAAAACAGGTTTATCTGGCTTGTTGTGGTGCTAGCTCCACAATTTTGGGTTTAAGAGATGCAGTGTGAAAGGAAAAGTGAAACGTAAAGTTTGGCTAAGCATTACATGTAGCTTAATTTATTGCACGTTAATCGCGCTCTGTCAGTGTGAAAGGAAAAGTGAAACGTAAAGTTTGGCTAAGCATTACATGTAGCTTAATTTATTGCACGTTAATCGCGCTCTGTATGGTAAATTCGTTAATATTCATGAGCCGTGTGATGGTTCCGGGTTAAGGCGTTAACCCCGGCTATTAAAGCAAATAGTATGGGGATGAGAAAGACAGTTTGAATCCCCCCCCAAAAAAAAAAGGGGTTGAGGATATAGTCCGGAGGTAAGGAAAAGCATGTATCAATGATTTATAAAATCTCTTTTTTACCCGTCATTGATCATGGACGTTGTGGTCTGGTAAAAGTTTTGAAACTGAAACAGTTTCTCAGTGGTCTTTGAATGGACTTTAATGAGTTTTTAAATGTACATGTACTTGCAACATCTTCGTAAAGTCTCTCAGTCCTCTGGGAAGATCACTATAACATTGCTAAAAAGTAATTAAATGAGGTTGAAAGACCATGGATAGTCCATATATCGCTTCTCTGTAAATCGGTTATTGAAGTCACTCAAAGGTCAATAGTTTGTTTTAATATTCCAAAAGAACTTTGCTCTAGGACTAGTGTATTACATGTATGTTCAGCAAGAATCACAGTCTTTGTCATTGTTTTGAAGTTCTATTGGGGGTCATGGTCGGTCCTTGGAGCTCTTTCAGTTGTGATCAGTATCGTAGAGATCCCACACAGATTAAAGCCAGATTACATCTCAAAGATCTTTCAATGAAGATGCTTTAAAAGAGAGATATTAAGAGAAAAGGGGGAGTGAAATATTGAGAGAAATGTGTCTTGGGCATATATTGAGGATTTTGTTTTCAATTTATTAATTTCCCTCAGAATTACCTCTTCAAATTGTTATCGGTTCTCTGCCATCAGAACTAAAGGTATGTATGCACCACACAATGACAATTTTCACACTCTTTTGCTGATGTATATCCAAAAAATATTTCTGCTTGTGTTTTTAGCTTGCACTATAAAAAAGATACTTCCTTTTTATGATTTCAAACAGTTCACAAATGTGCTTTATTGAGGTCAGAATTAAAAAAAAATAATTTGGCGTTGAATCTGACCCTTTTATGTCTTACTGTAAAAAATATCAGCCCGCCCTTCGTGATTCTCTTTGAGATCTTTTAATGAATGAGTGTATAGATCGCCGGTGATTTTACGAACCGGATCAAACCCTGGCTGGCCTCCAAAACATGATTTCGAGATAATCACGTTTAAAGTTTGGATGTTCCCAAGACACTGATAACATCGCGCTTTAAAAGAAACGGGATCAATTATTTATACCAATTTAAAGCATGCATTCTGTTCTTGAGTAATATACCAACTTTTATCCGCAATTCGTACTTGTTCTCCATTATTGGAAATACAGCGCATTTATGTCTTTCTGAAGCTTCTAATTTTTACCCAAAATAGGGGGTTTGAGCCAGTTTGTAAAATCATGCTCACCATGCACACTGATTTTTAGCGGTACAAACCACAGTCTTAGCCAGTTTGTAAAATCATTCATGCCCTGCAGATGTTTTTTTTAGAGGCACAAACCCTGCGCCAACCACATACGCGCAGTGTCTAGGTCTGGTCTTTGCCCTGTGCGTGCCATTAAAGAGACTTTATAGTACACAAAGAATGGTTTGAGCCAGTTCATAAAATCAAAGGAGAGGATTGAGCCGGCTAGTAAAACATTTAAATATGCTATTTTTTGTTAAAAATACAAATCTTGATCTGAAATTTGGCAAATCAGTAGTGGAGTGAATCATGGGCTTTTAGAATGTGCAAAAAAATAAATTTTGAACATTTAACCCAAATTAAGTCAGAGCCGGTTTGTAAAATCACTGACGAGACGATCAGTGTTTTCCTTTCAAAGAGAAGTCAAACCAATTGAAGAAAAACCTAGTTATACATGTAATTCTAAGACGATTTGTAGGAAGAAACATGTAATATATCTTGTGTTGAAAAAGTACCATCGAAATTCAAATAATAACTTGTACTAATACATGTAGAAATAAAACATGTGTCTAGTATCTTGAAATGTATAAAGTACCAACTGACTAAAAGAAAAATAACTTATACTAAATAGAAATATAGTTAGTGGTGCTTTAAATATTGCAGTATAATTTTCATTATAAAACTTGTTTTTTTATGCACAGAATAGCAAAAGAAAAACAAGGATTGTAATAAATAGGATGCTCCAGGCTGAAGATATTTATGTTTCAATAAATAGATTTAATTCATCGAGCAAAATGGCAAAAATTTGATCAAAATCGGATTACAAATAACAATAGTTATTGAAGTTTAAAGATTTACATGATTCTGGTGAATAGTTAAAGGCATGTCTTCATGAATATTCATTACATGTAGGTGGGCTGATGATGTCATATATCTCACTTGTACTTTTGTATTTTATTATACAAAATAAGGTTTATTCAAAACTTTCCTACCAAGAAATAAAACAATTTGGTTGACAATTGATTAAGTGAATTTGCTGCAGCTTATTTCATCATAATGGAGGCACATCATTTACACATGTATAAAAAAAATGAAACAATTGTTATTTCATGTAATAACATAAGAAAAAGGAATGTGAGGATATGACATCATCAGCCCACCTAATGAATAATAATGGCGACATGCATATAACTGTTTTCACAAAATATTATATATCTTAATATATTAAGATTCAATACCCTAGTTTATTATCCAGTTTTGATGAAATTTTCAGCATTTTGCTCTAGGAATTGTACTTTATTTATTTGGATGTAAATATTTCTCAGCCCGGAGCATCCCTTTATTCCTTTGAACAAGAAAAAAGGCGACAGTACAACATATCCTTTGTAAACAAAGAGAAGCGCACTGAACTTTAAAGAAATTATGAATATACATGTACATGTACATGTAGTTGGAAAATATTTGAACAAACCTGGGCCCTGTTGTACAAAGAGCTACGACTGATCCAATCAATCATAACTCTATGGAAATCCATCACTATCATAATTTTTTCTGCAAAAAATTTGCATAATGTCCTTTTTTATGCAAAGAGAAGCGCAGTGAAATTTCAAGAAAACAATGAATGCATGAATATACATGTACATCACAGCTAGAAAATATTTTGAACAAACATGCATAATAGATGTTGACGTTGCTGGCTGTCCATAGTTGCGATTGATTGGATCAATTGTAACTCTTTTTACAACAGGGCCCAGAAGTACGTAATACATGTAGATATTGGCATTGCTGGCTTTGCATTCTTGTGGTTGATCATATCAATCGCAACTCTTTGTAAGATGGGACCATCATCACTGAAATTTTCAAATCGGCTTTTGTCTTAAGGTGGACGTAGCTATTAAAAGATACAGATACATGTACAAGGAAGTCCAGAATATGGAATAATCTTTTTTTCATCCTTTTTTTTTAAAGGAGTCATTTGAATCCTTGAGAAAATCGCTCTTTGATGACGACAGTCTGTCTAACGACACATCATCTGATGAAAGTGATTCTTCTGTATCTGTTGCAAGGAAACTGGACTCCTTTCTCGATGATATGCTCGAGGCCAATATCACTGATCTTCTACATATAGTACAAGATGACGTTGGTGAGTACTTTGGTCTGATTCTGTTCTATGTTCTTAACTTCATGAATTGTTATGTATTCTTTACATTTTCTTCATATTCTAAATGATAATAAAAATAATGATGATGATATTTCTCTACCTCCTGATTTTAAAAGGTGCCATTATATATAACCAATCATAAAAAAAGGAATATGTAAGACCATTTTTTTTTCTGATCGCTTGAAGGTTAACAGGTCTTGCAGAATACGTAACTATGAGTTTTTTAATCTCTATTATCTTTTCATGTAGTTATATTGTCATTAGTCAATCGACTGACAAGTTGTACAACGCCTACTTTAATAGCTTGTTGTACCCAAACAAATGGGAGGCTGAATGTCAAACATTTCACACGTACCGTCCATAATGTACCGTTGTAAGGGTCAGACAAAGGTGACGTCACTCTGAAAATTATGATTTAACGCATTGCATGTTCTTAAACGCAGTTGCAAGGGATTACTGGCTAAATGTGCATTGCTGTTGCAGATATGATGCAAATTTGAGGGATTTTCCTTTAGCTTTCAATTTTTGTCCTATTTTCAAAGATTAGAATTGATTTTTGTTCGTATTTTTGCTAATTTCCGAGGCGTCGTACAGCACAAATAGTGAAGATTCGTTTTCGTGCAATGGTCCCACATTTTGCATTTGGTGAAAGAAAGGGACACTCTATTCAACTCTGCTAATGCCTCGAATACAGAATCTTTCACCTTATACGAAATCCCACACCATCACACTCGTGCCTATTTGCTATTGGTATATCATATCATGGACCTATTACGAATGGACATTCAACGAGAGCATTTTGTGACCACCACATGTTTCCAGCTGTCAAAATCGCTGTCTAACCCTTAACTTTCTCTTTACGCGGTTTTTACGACGACCGCCCGGGGCGATTGTTTACACAAGCTCCTTTCAGCCAATGATCGTCACCGATCGATCACTGGCCCTCTTTCGACCGAAGACGGTCATGTTTTAGCCCCGAATGCCAAAATGGAAAGTCCCTACATTACCTAGAATGCAATGCGCAATTCATATCCTGTTTTTCAGTGCATAATTTTAGGCTGTCTATAATGTGCGATTGTCGTCTGACCATCAAAAAAAAATCCCGTTAAATTTCATCAATCCTGTGGAATTTTACGCCAAAATGAAAATCAACTTCTGACCGAAGGTAAGCACTACTATCGACATCAATATTGTCCGAAATAGATGCATTTTTAACGGTTTTCCGCACATTTCTCCGTCAAATTTTAACTGCATCTGTGTCGTAAATATACTGATCAGCAAGGTGATGTCAATGCATTTCATGTGCGGTTATTTGCGATGTACGAAAAAAATATGTTTATGCATGCCTGTTTTCTTGTTTCTGCAATCATTTTCATAGCGCTAACGTTCGCTGCTGTGCATTGCTTTTGATAAAGTGAACGAACAACATCGTAATGGGTAGGAGCAGCGCACAATTGATTTCCGCTGTCCATCAGTGATAGCGTGTTTTACGACCGGCTTGATGGGCGTCAGCTGCCAGCGCTCTGTTTATAAAAGGATTAGCGGTGACGGTCTTTGGCCCAAAGGAGGGGATTCGTTGAATGTCCATGTGTGATAGGTCCATGATCATATAGGCCCTACCATTTTCTAAGCTCACAATCTGCCTTTTCATAAACTAAAAATTCCTTTTTGGATGCATCTTTTGATCTGACCTGGTAGTCACCTTGTTTACTTTTGATACAGAATTGATAGCTCTTCCCCTGGATACCAAACTTGATGTACAGTCTATCAACTTTGGATTGGATAATGAAAGCAGTTCGTCTCTACCAAAAATTAGCATACCAATAGCGTCCTTGCTTGAAGGTAAACTAACAAATTATTTACCATATATCTTCTTTCGCATCCAAATGCTTTATCCATTTTCGATAAAACGGGTGTATCTGCTCAGTAGGCAGAGCATCTGCATCTCAACCGGGAGGTCGGGAGTTCAAGCCCTGGCCGTGTCAGAAGAAAGGATGTTGAAAGATGAGAGTTACTGCTACCTCGTTTGGCATTCCACGATTTAAGGGATCTAATTTGGTGTTGCAAGAAACTTGCGATCAATTGCAAGTCAATTTATGGTCCCTGAATCAATCATATGTCTTGCAGTTAATCGCAAATTAGTGATTGATTGCTAGTCTGCTCCTTGAAATGAGAAGTTTAATCTGATTTGCTACAGCTAACGTTGATCTATCTATCTATCAACACCCCCTTAGAGCAGTGTCGATCTGGTGCTGCTCAGTACATGTACATGTAGATGTAGATCCTGGACCCACAACTAATGGTGCAAAATGAATTATCGGAGGATTTCTATTTCTGATATTGATTTCTAACCCCCCAAAATTGGATTATTAATATCATTAGTATTATTACCGGTCTTGTCTAAATTAAAAAAGTTGATGAAATTTGCATGGGTTTTGATGAAGTAATGAGGAAAGTCTACTCAATGTTGTGATCATGTGTGCTTTCATGCTAATGCACGCCTCTTGATTGCATTTTTTGACCTTCATTTTGCTAACCTCACAGTCAGCTAGAAAAAAATTACAATAAATACCATTTGCTTTATACTTTGCCCACATGGAATAGGTAGTTACATGTAGGTACCGAATGTACGATGCGCAAACTTTGGTGAAAATGACTTGGAGCGATTTTGTTCTTAGTGTGGAAAGTTTTAGCATCCCATTGAGGAGCACATGATACATAATGTGCAAACTCATTGAAAAGACTGCCTGTTTATGATGATCTCACCAATGTATTATTTACTACACGCAACTGGGAATGTTGAGTGATGTTTTCTATGAAATACCCAAGCACAAATCATGTCGCAAAATCTATTCAGATTTACTGGTATTTTATTCAACATAAATGATCATGCATTGTTTTGTTCTACGTGTTTGTCTCTGTAGGTCACAACGGGTCGCTAATAGCTGGTGCATTTGCCCTTATCAAGCTCAAAAGAAATGGCACTGAACGTATTCATCACAACGTCAGGTATGGCATGTTGACAATTCAGGACTGGCCAAATTCACTTTCAGCCAATGAAATGGCACAATTTTAGTTGTTTACAGAACTGTGTAACTTGATGTTTAGCTTAGAAAATTCACTGGGATTCTCTTTGTTTACAAAGGACATTGGGCAAATTTCCTGTAGAAAAAATTATGACACTGATGGATTTCCATAGAGCTATGATTGATTGGATCAATCGTAACTCTTTGTAAGGGAGGACCCTGGTGGGTGTTTCATGACTCTATGCACAACTGTTGGCCTTCTGTTAAAGGAACAAAAGCATCATTTAACTCAAGAAAGGATCACCAGTCCTTTAAGTAGCTCGTAACTCACAATCAGTTTTAACAAACATCTACCTGATCTTTTGCATTTTCCAGTGATTCTTCAAGGAGTGGATACCTGAACTCAGATGTGGTTTCTATCAAACTTTCCGGTGTCAACACAACATCTCTGAAACAAAACATCTCAATATCTTTCCCGACTGCCGAGGTTGGTAGATTTTTATTTATTCAAATATTTTTATTTTGCCTAAATCTTAGAAACAAGGTCTTGTAACCCCAGCTTTGCTATCTGTTTTCATTGGTTTTTAGTATTGTTGAAGCTATAGACAGGTTTTCCTGACACTTCTGTACTTCCCACATAATTAACATTGAATATCTGTTGCTGTGGTTGAGCACAAGGTATTACAGAAGAAGAAAAGAGGGGTTAGAGCAGCTATTAAGTTACATGTATACACTGTATCAGCATTTCTATTGAATGACATAAGCCTAATGGTATCTTGTTTTGTTTTTTCAAGACTTCCGGAAGCGGTTATTCACCACACTGTAGCTTCCTTGAGGGAAAGTGAGTAGCATACAGAGTGTTTGTTTTTTTATTGAGATTCACAGAAATTAAGGTCAAAAGAGCTATTGCGCCTTGCATATTGTGGTAACTACATGTACATGTACTTATTATCTGCTGTAATAAAATGTATAGGCCTACATGTACATCTGGACCCCCCCCCTCATACTGTATGAGCTAATGTTTATTATGCAAATAGCGAATAGGCATGAGTGCGATGGTGCGAGATTTCGCATGAGGTGAAAGAAGGATGCTCTCTTCAAGGAGGTGTTAGCTGAGTTGAATAGAGCGTCTCTACCTTTCACTGAATGCGAAATCTGGCACCATTGCACGAATAAGAATGTTTGCTATTTGTGTTGTACAACTCTTCAGAATCTAGCGAAAATATGAAAAAACAAAGAGTTTTTCTCTGCAGTAATCTATGAAAAGGGAGCAAAAAATTTGAAAGCGAAAAGCAAAATCCCACAAGCGCACATGACCTTGGGCAGCATTGCAAATTTAGCCAGTTAGCTTAGTGTATTCATTTTTACTGAGCGCAATGAATTTAAGCAGGCGTTGTACAATACCCCCTTAACCATTCAGATTTCATTGACGCTTTCAATCTCACATTACCCACAGATCTGTAATTTTCTTGCCTTTCAAAACGTCATTTGCTATGAGATAAAAGGGCAGAATTCTTTATTACCAAAAGTGAGAGACCTTAGCAATCCAAAATTCTGTGGATCTCGAAGATACACTGAATTTCACAGAGAAACATATACATGTAGGAGAATGAAACCTTTGGAACAAGTTGGCTTGTGTAAAACAGAAAAACCAAAGATACAGATCAATGAAAGTTTTAGAAAAATTGGACAAATAGTGAGAAAGTTATGAGCATTTGAATATTGCGATCACTTATGCTATGGAGATCCTCACATTGGCAATGCTACAAAGATGTGTGATGTCACTTGTGAACAACTCTCCCCATTACTTTAGTATATATTTCACTTAAACTGCCTCTTATACAATGTATCACATCTATCAGTAGATCATTAATTCTTTCTATAGGAGGGCTTGTAATACAGATTTTCAAAGAAAACATTATGGACACAGAATTTGTATCATCATAAAAAAGAGAAAAAGAGACATTTTGGTGGTATTTTATAGTCCATCAAAGGGAAAGTTGTTCACATGTGACATCACACATCCCTGTCACATTGCCAGTGGGAGGATCTCCATAGCATTACATGTAGTTATTGTAATACTCAAATCATAACTTTCTCATTATTTGTCTGATTTTTCTCAAACTTTCTTTGTTCCTTTTCTTTAATTTTTCTGTTTTGACGCACATGTACTTGTTCCAAAGGTTTCATTCCCCTTTAAATAGTGACTGATATAAAGATGATCTAGCACACATGCACTTCTTATTTCATTTAAATGCAGGTTATTTGTCACTGCATTAATTCTGATCAGTTTCAGGTGAATAGTGATTTTGCCAAAACACTTTGATTTGTGTAGTAGAACATAAGCAGCTGCACAATATACATGTAGATGTTCTTTATTTCTATTATTATTACCATTATAAGAGAAACTATTCATATTTATGTTTACTTACATGTATTCCTTGAAGTGAGGCATCTGGATCCACCTGGTCTTTGAGAGGTTGCAGCCGGAAGAATGTTGCTCAGGAGGCGTATGATGATGTCATCACGTGCACCTGTAATCACCTGACTAGTTTTGCCATTCTTATGCTAACGAATATTGATGTAAGTTTTAAATGTAGCATCTGCAGCATATAATTAGAGATAGGGGTGGGACAGGGCCGTTATAATTGAGTCATTAGTGATTTTTTGCAACATCAACACGGACATAGAACTTGCGGTGCATGAGGGAAAATCGAGACACTACCGTAGAACTGACGGCTTGGCAGATATTGACCGAATTTGATATGAATTGGATCAACCGGGCCCAATCTATGTGATATATTGCTACATGAATATCTTTAGAATTACATGTAGCAACCATGAAGTCAGTGTGTTATTTGGCTGGATCTGAAAATTCAGATATCACTGTCTGTATTACTAGGGTATGTCAGATACATTTTATGGGTAGATATCATGTTTACTCCCTAAAGGAGGCAGTTTTCCTGTCATGATAGTGATGACGATGTAGTCTGGTAAGCAGTATAATAGTGATAGGATGGGGGGTCGGATGTCCGGTCACTTAATATTTTTGAAGCCTTCTTTTTTTTTCTTTGGATTACACCCAAAATATAAATTCAGTAGTTGTAATTATCTTCTATTTTGTTCTCTTTGATATTTCCTAACATTTTGTACTAGAAATTGATGAAAATTCGTTCGTAGTTTATTCCAAATGACTTTCTAAAATTGATCGTCCGGACACACAACAACTGGGTATACATGTATACAAAATTTTCTTAAAACATTGCATTTTCCCTTATCTTTCAGGCGACAGTAGCTTCTGGCAAACATTCATTCATCCTGTCTTTAGCAACCTACGTAGGTCTGGCATTCTCCATTATTTCCCTTGTACTCTCTCTGATGGCCTTCTTTATCTCCAAGTAAGTTTATCATATCAAGGATATTAATTCGTCTTATGAATGTAATGATGGTAGGAAACAATTCTGATACTGCAATTTTGCAGCGCACATGCCCATTTTGTATTGCAGGCTTGCATGTGTCATGATGATGAAGATGGTGGTGAAATATATTTAGCCCATTTTTTCAGTTGTATTTATTTTGTAATCCGGGTTTTACAGTTTGTTTAGTCCCCGACTATGATGGTGGACGAACTCACCTTGCACTCACAGAAATCACCCTCATCATCTTTTTTAATCTTCTTAGGGTCCAGACAACCCGTTTGTTCCTGATGAAAAACCAATGCATTGCCATGATTCTGGCCCAAGGGCTGTTTGCTACTGGTGTAGTTCAGGCAAAAAGGATTACAGTAAGTCTTGTTTTATACACTATTTCACCGTAAAGCCTGGGAAAATTGTATCCTTGTGGGAGAATTTTTACAGCATCTAATTTTTTTTTTTCGCGGGGGGTGGGGGCTACTAAGTTTGAATTACAAGATATGAAATTACTTCACTCCCACCGATAATCATATTTTTCTGCACATCAGATTGTAATATTTCTTGGGGAACTTCACACAATTTTTGTATATCAAATGTATCAGCTATTTGGGGGTTTGTTCTTATTTTGACCCATGTTTTTAGTACGCACTAATGAGGGACATGCATGTATGCTGCAGGGATGGAGGATTATAATATTAACAACTTTCATATGATAAAGAGTGCTGTGATTCTTTGCAGTACAGTGTAATGGACCTCACATACCACACCTAACAGCCTCAAACCTTTCTTTCTCATCTTATATCCTCAGATCCTTCATTCAAATTTTATAATTGTATAATTTGTGTAGCGTTCTGGCCCAGTTGATTAGTCTCCGGACTTTCAAACAGAGGGCTATGGGTTAAAATCCCAGCCATGGCGTAATTTCCTTCAGCAATGAAATCATCCACGCTTGTGCTGCACTCGACCCAGGGGAGGTAAATAGTTACCGGCAGGAAGTAATTCCTCAAAAAGCTGTGTGCACCTGAATAGGTAGCCTTGCTTTGTAGCCGGGTATTAATACATGTAATAGCAGGGCCCACTGGGAGAACAGTTTTTGGAGCTGGTGTGGCTACCCTGGGTAATTATACCATTATTATTGTTATCATTATAAGATTACTCTTGTCATATTTTCTTTTTAATTCATTTTTTCAAGGTGCTTTGTGGGATTGTCGCAGGGGCAACCCATCTGCTGTTCTTGGCTGTCTTTGCGTGGATGCTGAATCAAGGGATGTACATCATGTTACAGCTTGGTATCCGGCGTCTTACTCATGTCCAGGTCAAGAGATGGCAGTACTCTGTCATAGGATGGGGTAAGCCAAACTGGTGTTCCATAAATCTGCTCGTAAATAACTGACTTCAATGACTTCATGCAAGGCTGGTGACTGTTTGTTGTGGTTAATGATATATCCCTATATACATGTAGCTGACTTTAATAGCACCAAAGAACAGGTAGCAGTTGTGTGTAAAGAAACTTCAGTTGGTAATTTTGCAAATATCTAAATGGAACATGCACCCTGGGGGGGGGGTCACAAAGATTTAAGTGTGACTTAGAGTCCCAGTCAAAGATAAATGGAAGTTGTTGCAGTAAACACTGATTTCAAAAGAATGTCTGTGATAAGTACACTGTACTTGTAGATCATAAAACCTGTGATAATATCAAGTTTGCAATAACACAGCTACCGAAAAATCCCAAATTATTAAATTTGATTTGCTGGTAGCAAACTTGTTGTACATTTACATGTATGAAAAGAGACCGGGGGGGGGGGGCATTTCATAAAGCTGTTCGTAAGTTAAAAGTGGCTTTAAGAACGACTAGTGATCCTCTCTTGTGGTTTATGAAAAGTGATATTCACCATGAATGTTCATCGGTGATTATTCAGCGAGCAAGAAAGAATCACCAGTCTTTCTTCAAGTCACTCTTCAACTTACTAACATACATGTATTTATGAATCACCCATCAAGGGTGAAAAGTAGCTTTACCTTTGCACATCAAGCAGGGTGTGTAAGTAATATGCTTTTTTTTCATATTTATTGAGATTTGTCTGGTAGTATTCTGTTCCCTTGCATTTTAATTGAATTTACATGGAACTCTGTTCCTTTGAATTTGTTACCAGGTATTCCATTGGCTATCATTGGGATTACTTCAGCAGTTGACTACAGGCTTTACCTAGATGGAAACTAGTGAGTACCAAAAGCTTGCATGAATAGCGGGGGAGATGGGGGATACACTGTATATGTGTTTTCTCACCACTTTGGAGAGGGAGAATGACCTTCATGAAAACTGATCTTGTTTTTTTTTCATTTGCATCAAACTTATAACTTGTAACATGTTTATTCCTCTCAAAATTTCTTTTTTCTTGCCAAAATGACTTTGGCCGTGGCAATAAATCAGTTGTAAAGTACATGTATGTCAGTTTGTCTATTTATGTGTTTATGCTTGTGTACGGTCTGGTTCTGAGGGTTGTTGGATCAAATCCCAGCTATATCATAATTTCTTTCAGCAAGAAATTTATCCACATTATGCTGTACTCAACCCAGGGGAGGTGAATGGGTACCCGGAGGATTTATTTTCTTGAATGCACTCAGCGCTGAAAAGCAGCTCAAGCTAAAGCCAGGGTAATAATAAAAATAAACATGGCACTTCGGAATAGACTATTTCTAGATAGATGGCTCTATATAAATGCCTATTATTACTATTATTATGAACGGAGTTCTGTATTTATATACCTACTCATTCACTTTTTAGTCTGAATAGCAAGTATTATGTTAAAATGAAAAAATTTAGAAATAAACATGTAGTTGCTAACAGCTTTTTTGTATCTCGCCTGAACTAAGTTTGGCAAAGACTTACATGTAGTAGACAGAGGCCAAGTGTTTTCATATCATTATCAACCTTCGCAATTATTTCTCATCATTATTTTGTTTTCTTTTAATAGCTGTTGGCTTGCGACTGTTCGGGGTGGGGCATATGCCTTCATTGGCCCCGTGCTTGCCGTACTGATGGTAAGTTATCAAATCATGAACCATGGTACTGTGTTGTACAATGTATGGAAATTGTACTATCAGTGCAACGGCATTTTATTTTGTACTAGCATCTTTTTATCAGCACAACAATATTTTGAGATCAGGGCCCCGTTGTACAAAGAGTTACGATTGATCCAATCAATCGTAACTCTATGGAAATCCATCATAATTTTTTCTACAGAAAATTTGCAAAATGTCCTTTGTAATCAAAGGAGAACACTCCAACTTGTCAAGAAATCAATGAATTTATGGATATGGATTCATATCTAGAATTTTTTTGAACAAACATGCATTTCATATGTTGACTTTGCTGGATTTCCATAGTTGCGATTGATTTGATCAATCGCAACTCTTTGTACAACCGGGCCCTGGTGTATTGGTTCAGTTGGTAAAGCGACCATCTCACAACAGGGAGGTCGAGATTTGCTGCTACCCTGTTTAGCGTTCAACGATTAAAGGGATAGAGCCTCGTTGATCTGACGCTACACATTAGCTGTCAAGCCCACAATCGATTGGGCAAAACAAATTTTTGGAGTATTTCATTTTATGTCTATTTTGAAGAATGATGGATTTCATTTTTTTTTCATCTCCAAACAGCCTCTGCATGACTTTGTCTTTGGCCCTCTACGATGCCAAACACATGAAATCGTGTGATGCCTGTACATAATTAAGGATTATAGCCCATAAATCATCTATGGTACATGTACCATACCACAATTTCTTTTTTTAACTAATTCATTGTAAAATGCTTGTCTCACACGTAGCAAGACATAATTCGGCTTTTCAGACCAGATTTTTCTGCAGGGATGCCAAACCTTCATTTTTGTCTCACCTGCATAGCAGAGTGAGACTATAGGCGCTGCTTTTCCGACGGCAGCGGCGGCGTCAACATCAAATCTTAACCTAAGGTTAAGTTTTTGAAATGACATCATAACTTAGAAAGTATATGGACCTAGTTCATGAAACTTGGCCTTAAGGTTAATCAAGTATTACTGAACATCCTATAAGAGTTTCATGTCACATGACCAAGGTCAAAGGTCATTTAGGGTCAATGAACTTAGACCATGTTGGGGGAATCAACATCAAAATCTTAACCTGAGGTTAAGTTTTTGAAATGTCATCATAACTTAGAAAATATATGGACCTAGTTCATTAAACTTGGACATAAGGTTAATCAAGTATCACCAAACATCCTGCATGAGTTTCACGTCACATGACCAAGGTCAAAGGTCATTTAGGGTCAATGAACTTTGGCTGATTTGGGGGTATCTGTTGAATTACAATCAAAACTTTAAAAGTTTTTGGATCTGATTCATGAAACTTGGACATAATAGTAATCAAGTATCACTGAACATCCTGTGCAAGTTTCAGGTCACATGATCAAGGTCAAAGGTCATTTAGGGTCAATGAACTTTGGCCGAATTGGGGGTATTTGTTGAATTACTATCATAACTTTGGAAGTATTTGTTGAATTACTATCATAATGGTCTAGTTCATAAAACTTGGACATAAGAGTAATCAAGTATCACTGAACATCCTGTGTGCATTTTAGGTCACATGACCAAGGTCAAAGTTCAATGAACTTTGGCCATAATGGGGGTATCTGTTGAATTACCATCATAACTTTGCAAGTTTATTGATCTGACTTTTGAAACTTGGACATAAGAGTAATCAAGTATCACTGAATATCATGTGCAAGTTTCAGGTCACATGATCAAGGTCAAAGGTCATTTGAGATCAATGAACTTTGGCCGCATTGGGGGGTATTTGTTGAATTACCATCCTATCTCTGTAAGTCTATTGGTCTAATTCATAAAACATGCAAATAAGAGTTACCAAGTATCACTGAACATCTTGTGTGAGTTATAGTAGTTTTCAAAGTCAGCACTGCTGCTATGTTGAATCGCGTGATGCAGGTGAGACAGCCAGAGGCATTCCACTTGTTCTTATTGTTTTCCCAATTTTGTATATTCTTGTTCTTAATTCTGAACCGTTTTACAGTTTTTATGACTCAAAAGGTTCCAGATTTTTTTTTTAACCATTTTAATGAGAAAGTCTTATTAGCAGTGCTTTGTAGCAATCTTATTAAACTTTGTATATTTCATTCATTTTATACACATTGTTCAAAATGCCCTGTTTATAAGCATTAAAACTGAATCAAATAGGTCATGGCCCACGCCCTTTTGTCTGCATTTAATGATCGTGGTGCTTATAAGGGGAGAAAAGACTCTTATATGCATGTTCGCTGGTTGGACAGTTAGTTTGGGGGGTTTTAGAGGGGGGGGGGGTAACAATCAGAAAATTTTAATCCAGCAACAAAATATTGTGTATTAAAAATGTTTATGTTTTTTTATCATGATTTTTTTCAGGTCAACTTGGGGATATTCTTTTATGCGATTTCTCGTTTCACATCTGTGAAAGCATTCAAGAACAAATCTGAGAAAGACAAGATAAGGTTAGTATTAAGGATTTATTGTAATTGTATACATTTCCAAAGCATAACAAGAAATAAATGCAGATGTAGGACAGTTTATTTTGTCTTAGCAAGTATTGTTATACAAGACAGTATAGTGTTCTGTTTCACTTGGCAAGTTAACAAAATTATTCATTATAAAAGAAAAAACATGATCATGAACAGGATAGAATCACAAAGTTATTAAGAACAAACAAAATTAGCAATATGATAAAGCAGCTGTCATGGTCGTTTGTATTTTTAATATACATGTAACTTTCAGAAGTGTATAATACTGGAAAGACTTCCCTCTGAAGTAAAGAATAAATATACAATGTATCATAGCCTGAGGGAAATGGGTTTATAGTTACAAAATAGTTAATCATACTTCCTTTTCATTCACAAGTTTCACCAAAGTTAAAAAAAGTATAAATATATATTTTTTCATGAGAATTTGCTTTAGTTTGTATTACCTTTTTGTTAATCATAAAAAATATACATTTCAGAACAAACATAAAAAACTATGAAAAACATGTGTGTTGCTTTTTGGAAACATTATGCACACAATACCTGCTAGCTGCGGTTATACATGTAGTAAAGGTGCCTTTTGTTGAAGATGTCACATTCTGACGAAAATCAAATTCAAATCATAATGCCTGCTGCTGATTGGCCGAGATCAAGATAAGTTTGATTTATGGAGTGAAGTTTGATTGCAACTATGCCCCAAGATTAGTCAAGCTACATGTATTCAAATAACCACCAATGACTCTCATGGGGCATTAAAAGAAATTCCAATACAGGCGTCTGTCCCCAAATCACGCATAAAATCTTTGATGAAGTGCACATTTTGTAGTTGATTTGCGTTCAGTTGCTAATGAATTTTACCACAACACCCCAGTATGCCTTATGTTCAGGCATATGCTTGATTTGTAATTGAATGTTAGATTCTTTCAATGCCACATTAGTATCACTCCGTGTGAGGAAATACAAATGTGTTCATTTCTCCCTCCCTCCCACAAATCACGCTTAAAATCTTTGATGAAGTGCATATTTTGTAGTTGATTTGCGTTCAATTACTAATGAATTTTGTCGCAACACCCCAGTATGCCTTATGTTCAGGCATATGCTTGATTTGCAATTGAATGTTACAATGTAGCTTCTGTCAACGCCACATTAGTATCACTCCGTGTGAGGAAATACAAATGTGTTCATTTCTCCCTACGATGTAGGTCCACTCTTCGAGCAGTGAGTGTCCTCTGTCCTATCCTTGGCATCACCTGGGCCTTGGGATTGTTTGTTAGGGTACATATCTCTTTGGAGTACAGCTTTACCATCCTCAACTCATCTCAGGTAAGTGACGTTGTAGATGGCAGAGAGATAATTTTGGCAGTGATGGTGATGAAGGTGCTGATGCTACACACGCTAAAGTTGACGAGGGTAACGGGGGTATCGATGATTGTACCTGGTGGGTGTTTCATAAAGCTGTTCTTAAGTTAAGAGCGACTTTAAGAACGACTGGTGATCCTTTCTTACGCGTAAACCATCGCCAATGAACATTTTGGTTGTATGTCATTTACCACAAGAAAGCATCACCAGTCGTTCTTAAAGTCGCTCTTAACTTAAGAACAGCTTTATGAAACACCCACCAGGTAATGTTTTTTATAATGAAGGTTATCATGATATAGATAATGATCTCATCTTTTTGTGAGATGATGATGTTGATGGTTGGCTGGGTGTTTTTTTTATTTTCATGATAAATAAGAATACATTAATATAAACAATTAATGTGCATGTGTAATTATACAGAATAATGAACAATATACAGCTACTGGTATACATCTTAACAAGTTTCAAGAAAAATTCACATTGGCCTGTTTCTTATAGTCAATCCGTTCCTCTATAGGTTCCTTTGGCCCCATCTTACAAAGAGTTGCAAGATCTGGTGTAACCTTGCTTGGAAATGACTGCAAGGTAACACAACATTTCCTCCTGCGACATTAGCTCCGGTCCTAAAATTGAGGGCATAACACTGAAGGGTATGACTAAGTATTGTAAAAGAGTTTTTTGGTACAGAATAATGTAAAGATAAGACTAGGGTTTATTTAGTTTTGGAGGTGAGGTTTTATGTTTACGTGCGGGGGCCCGTTTCATAAAGGACTTGCAGTCAGTTCCATGGCATTTCCTCCTGCGACAACTGCTCCGGTGGATAATCTGGGGCCCGTTTCATAAAGAGTTACAACTGTTTTACATGTAACTTTGCCATTTAGGCAACTACCATGGCAACAGCTCAGCAGCCAATCAAAATCAAGGTTACCATGGTAGTTGCCATAATTGCAAAGTTACATGTACAACAGTTGTAACTCTTTATGAAACGGGCCCCAGATTATCCACCGGAGCGGTTGTCGCAGGAGCCATGGAACTGACTTTACCAGAGCTACCAAGTCTCACGCATTATGCGTGAGACTCAAGCATTTTGGACTCTTGTTCATCCCCTCAAATCTCTGTCTCACGCAACTATCGCAGCCTATCCCCATATACATTGTACACAATGTCTGTGATCTCACTCAGATTCACAGAAAATCTCACGCATAGCTGGTCTTTGAACTTGGCATCTCTGCTTTACATGTAAGCCAAACACTTTATATCCCTCTCCAATTCAACCCAAGGTGTGTGAGAAAAACACAATAGCCTGCCAATTAATGACTTATCTTTGTTTCTTTTTCACCCTTATTTCCAGGGAGTGTTGCTATTCATATTCCAGGTGTTGTTGAATGAAGAGGTAAGGAACAAATTTCTCTCCTGTGTGTTTAAGATCGCATTCTCGATCTGTAATGAAAATCATGAGTCAGAAAAAAATTGGAACCAGTGGGATTCCGGGCAGCGACTTAACCACCAGGCTATTCTGGTTCACGGCTAAATCACGATGAATTGGAAATCAAATACCCTTGATCCTCTTTTTTTTCTGACTCATTATTATGCAAAGGCAGTCTGCCATGGACAATAGATAGTACATAATAAGGCTTTAATATGAGGAAATTATAATTTGTAACCAAATTTTTCGGCATTACTCCTAGGTGTTTATGATCTCATGCTCCATCTGTAATGAAAATTATAAGTCAGAAAAAATTGGAACCAGTGGGATTCGAACCTGCCATCTACTGCTTTCCGGGCAGAGACTTAACCACCAGGCTATTCTGGTTCATGGCTAAATCACGATGAACTGGAAATAAAATATCCTCGATCCTCTTTTTCTCTGACTCATTAATATGCAAATGCAATCATCCGCGGACAATAGATGTTGATTTAGCCGTGAACCAGAATAGCCTGGTGGTTAAGTCGCTGCCCGCTAAATCACAATGAACTGGAAATCAAATACCCTCGATCCTCTTTTTTCTGACTCATTAATATGCAAATGCAATCCGCCGCGGACACTAGATCGTTATTTACCTGTGAACCAGAATAGCCTGGTGGTTAAGTCGCTGCCCGGAAAGCAGTAGATGGCAGGTTCGAATCCCACTAGTTCCATTTTTTTCTGACTTATGATTTTCATACAGATGAAGCATGCGATCATAAACACATACAGCAGGAGTATTGCCGAAAATTTGATTACAAATTATAATTTCCTCCTATTAAAGCCTCTTTACATGTATTTACTGATTAATTTTATTCATTGTATATTTTTGTTATAAATTCATTTATTTTTTATTTTTTAATGTTTATATCATATATTATATATTTTCACTACAGGTGTATGCTGGAGTGAGAAGGAGGTTGAGACGTCACATCATTAACCCTGTTGGTACCGTCGAGGCATCGCAAACTGAAAACAAGGTATGAAATATCCGCATACATTCGTAATTACGAAGGTTCGTTAGTCGGAAAACGAATTCTGAAGGTTCGTTAGTCCGAAAATGAAGTGTTTTTCGTAATTCCGAAGGTTCGTTGATCCGAAAACGAAATGAGGTTCGTAATTCTGAAGGTTCGTTAATCCGAAAACTGAATGATTAACAAACCTTATTTCGTTTTCGGATGAATGAACCTTCGGAACATCGAACCTTATTTCGTTTTTGGATTATCGAATCTTCGGAATGACGCCACAAATGTTCGGATTAACTAACCCTTTTACGTTTTCGGATTAATGAACATCGAGGTATAGGCAATTTACGCGTTTCGGAATTACGAACCTTCGGAATTATGAAGTGTAACTGAAATATCTCATCTTTTTAATTCACATTGTGACAATGTCTCCACCTAAGGTGGATGGTAGAGGTTTTATCTGATGCCCTATCCAACCTGCCCATTTTCTCTTTTTGCAATAACCTGAAAAACCATTTTATTGATTAAATGTATTGTTTAACTTTGTGAGCAGCCGATTTAAAAAATTCTCAAACCAAGATGAAACATGTGTACAAGTGCATGTATTAGAACTAATAAACCCTGAAAACAACCATTATTGAGAATGAAAAGCTAAAACTACAAGGAAGACCCCTATTTTGTAACTAGGCATCTTATAGACGCCTAAATAGTACACATAAGTGTATGGGATGAAATTAAGATGGTCTTTCCGGTCACTTTATATTTCAATTTTTGAAGCACTAAATAATTATTTTCGAACGCAATTTTTTCTAGGCTTCATTTTTGTAACATATCACAGAGACAGGTGACAAGTGTGACCTTCTAGCTTAGATTTTTTAAAAGTCAAACCAATGTTAACCAATCACTTTAACACTAATAGTCCAGGGGTGTTATTATTTTTTGTCACCCCCCACCCCCGCCCTTCTATCCTCCCCTTTTTTCACTATTTAATAATTAAACATTCATGTGGGTGGTCCCTACTGCCCCCCCCCTTAATTTGGCGCCGCCCATGGTTTAAGTTGCTTGATAAAGATTCAAAACTGCTCAGAACGCAGCAGTGATAATGGAATAAATTTTGTCTTCCAAGTGTTCCTGCCTATCGTAAGAGTAATTACAAGCATTCAATGTCACAAGATACATGTATGCAAAGTCAGTCTGCATGCATAACTATTCAAATGCCCCTTTTATTGCCTTCTTTCAGAGTGTCACCAAACCAACCATTTCCACAAGACAGGAAACAAAATCGTCATCAGACGAGAGCGGCAACATGGATATGGAGGTTGTTTCACTTAAAGATGAATAATGAGTAAACCAACTTCTCATTGGGAAATTGAGTTTGAATTCAAGTAAAGAGATAATACATGTAAATGATTTTGCTGATAAAGTATGGTAATATTATTTCTTTTTTTTCAAAGTTCAAGGATAATTTTAATCGTACATGTACAAAATTAAAATTCCACTGTATGTACATTGGCAACTGAGTTAATCAAAGTTAAAGACCGATGGCTCGTTCTTAACTTTTCTAATTTTTGAAAAATCATAGCCAATCGGAATTGATTTACGGAAACTCTGAACAAATATTTCTTGTTAACAGCAATAATTTTAATGATCTGATTTCACTGTAGATAGCTGATGGTAATTAAGGGTGTTTGAGAATCAGAATCAACACCACAAAATATGTGACTAGTCTTGAGTAATGCTGTCAGCTGAACATTTTTAGTTGGGACGTTTTTCAGTTGGAACCCTCGGACATGTATCCCAGTGAAGGCAATAGTGCACAAAGTTACTATTATCGTAGATCTACATGTAAAATCACATCTGAACTTGATGTTTACATTGTGTGTAAATCACAGCTTCCTGGTTCAGTTTGCATTTTTTCAATATCCTTTTTTCACTTTTCATAATGAAATTTATGTAGACATAAATTTATGTAGACATGTAATTTATGTAGACATAAATTTATGTAGACATGATATTTATGTAGACAAACATGTATCTCTGTAATCAATTATAAGCCTCAAATTTCAGTTTCCAGTCCATTGATCTTTTAATTCAGGCCTACAGCATTATTAGAATGGGTTTATTCTTGGTGTATCTTTGTAAATACTTTTTTCCCATTATTTTAACAATATGTTCATCCATGTAAATTGTCAACATTTTGCTTGCCAATTACATACATGTATATATGTAGGCCTATAGAATTGTAAACTTAAGGCAGTAAATCATTTCCGTTCAGTTGAATAGCATCAGCATGAATACTGTAGTATTGTGATATCTGGCAGATTAAGAGTAGCTACCATATATCAATCATATTGTTCTACTCTAATTCCGGTTGCCTGTGTTTAATTTTTTTTTTACTACTGGTACATGTATATGTTGTGTCATGTTATAACATTGTTCAAAACAGATACATGTATCAAAAGAAGTGTATAAATTTTAACATATTCACATGTATATACACAGCATTATTTTTACCATACCAGTGTGCCTGCATGTGCTAAAGACATACAATAATTTTGATACTTTAATTCCATTTTTATGTCTTTTTACAAGGTATGTATACACATGTATACAATGTATATCAGTATCTGGACCAGTGAGAGTAATCTAAAATAAGGTTGTATGTTCTTTTATTTCAAAGCTGTTGCCTCTAATAATAAGGCTATGTATTCATTGATACTTTGTAATTGATATGAAATTATAATACCCATGCACAATTCATCTTGAAATTTGTAAATCATTATAGTAAATATACATGTATCATTCAAGGAATGCAAGTTTCGTTCAGAGACTTCTTTTGAAAGTCGACATATTTCATAAAAAGACAGACCCTAATTTTTATACTGTCTTGTATAGGTGTATTTAATGAGCTTTGACCTGCCCACTTGAAATTCGAACTTAGCCTGTATTTTGATGTCATCTACCTACACACCAACAATTTTTAAATCCCATTTAATATTTTTCGAGTTATTGCACATCAACCAACTCGCATATTTAATGAGCTGTGACCTTTGACCTATGGACTACGAATTCTAACTTAGCCTGTATTTTGGTGTCATCTACGTACACACTAAAATTGTTTAAATCCCATGAAATATTTTTTTTATTGCGTGGAAACCATCTCACATATTTAATGAGCTGTGACCTTTGGCCTGTGGACTCACAATTTTTAAATCCAATGAAATATTTTTCAAGTTATCGTGTGGAAACAAACTCGCATATTTAATGAGCTGTGACCTTTGACCTGCAGACTTGGAATTCGAACTTAGCCTGTATTTACGTGTCATCTACCTACACACCGAAATGTTTTAAAATCTGTTAAATTTACATTTATCACTCGTACATGTAAACAAACTTGCTTAATTAATGAGCTGTGACCTTTGACCTGCGGACTCGGAATTCAAAATTAGCATGACGAAAAACTTCCATTTGAGAACACTATACCCCAGTTCCCCTTCTCATCAATTCTCTTCTCCAGCCGTAACTGCCTCAAGAAAGCAATTTAAGTATCAAAACACCTGTTTCTTGATGTTGGTCCGAAGATAAAACAACAGCCCGGCATATACAGTCACAGCAGGGGGCCACACACGATGGGATACATGCGCAGCGCTGAGTACGGTCCCTGTAAGCTTGCCATCATTTTTATTCGCTTACTTTCCTTATTCCGAGGTCGATTTTCTTCGTTCGAAATTGAAAATGGACTAACATTGGGTTACTGAATACAATATGCCTTTGAAAACGTTATTAAATATGGAATACAATGATTTCATTCCGAAGGTTCTACTACAGGCAAAGAAGTCTTACGTAATAGCGCAGCTGCTGTTTATCTTTTCGTCCTTTGCTCAACGCTCATATACTGGCCTGTGGGGGTAAAATAGAGACAGCGGGGATTACCCCTGGATTACTTGGCCAAGTGCGGTTGATAAGGGCTTGGAAATAATTTTTTTTGAGATCCAAATGGAAAATGGGGTACAACACCGCAGTTTGCAATCCGAACTGAGATCCAAATGAAAAATTGGGGTACAACACCGCAGTTCGTAATCCGAACTGCGGTATTGTTTCAAAGGGAAGTTTGACGTAATGGCTGTATTTTGGTGTCATCTACCTACAGACAGGGGCAACGCTTAGTGCCCCCACCGGACTTCGTCTACGGGGGCATAATAAACAAAGGTTGAGACTTATGATAAAATGATTTTGAAATAATTTGTCAATATTATCGAAAGGCCTGGTCCCACTATACTTCAGATACGTAGAGAATGTAAAACGGAAAAGAGTCTTGCCATTCGTTGGAAAACGCTATGTATCCGGTGTGTACTCTTTGCATACGTGTTTCATACGCTATACATGTATATCCACCAAGCATCCGTCCTTTGTGATTTAATTGTTCACCCATTTTCTTGAGCGGATGAAAACATGGAGCCACCCCGAAATTTTGTTGTCCGCTGTATCCCAAATGATTATGCTTTATGTCCGTCGGCCATTTGGACCAGGCCTTTAGACATTAATGTAATCGTTATTACAGCCTTACAGGTATCAGAAGTTGGATAAGTCTAATTTCAGGGTCTAGGTGAAATTATCTTTTAAGGTCGACTTGACCAAAATTTGATATATTGTTCACTGATTTAAAAAATGTTGAATCATATTGAATGAAACTAACAATTGTCTTGGTCAAAGGTCACTTGAGGTCAACAAATCTGTGATTTTATTATTGAATGAAATTTTAAAAAAAATTTAACAAAATACTTAGTTGTTTTCAAAGTTAGCACTGTTATGAATTCCTGTCATGTCTGTCTATCATTTTTGTAAATGTTTCTTTACCAATTGTGATATTTGAATATATTTTGGAAATACTATATATGTGCAATATTTGACATCTAAAGTGCAATATTTCAGAGTCAATTTCTATAAGTTATTTAATTCTTGTCTATTTTTGAATTTACATGTGTTTGATATATTTTATGACGAAATCTTCAGATTGATGTGCACAATCCACATTGTAACTTATATTTGTTAATTCATGAAGGAATCATTCAAAGTGTTAAACACCAAGAATTCATGTAAATGTACTAGGCTTTTGAGCCCAAGGAGCAAGTTCACTTGTATGAAAAAATGGTATGTTCATTTTATAGGACTGTTACTATGTGCATGTACTCAGCTGTGCTTTGATACGTGGTATCATATTACCCCGGCTGTAGCTGAGTCGCCATATCGCCACAAAAGTGTGAAAAAAAGAAAAATCAGCGAAGTGGGAAAAATTGGACAAACGGTAAGAAAGTTATGAGCATTTGAATTTTGAAATCACTGATCATAGGAAGATCCTCATATTGGCGATGTGATCAAGCTTTGTGATGTCACAAAATGTTCGATCGCGTTTTGTTTTTACTTCAACACTACCATAAGTACAGTATACTGTGTAACACAAGTATTGACCAACACTTATTGTATTGAATGTACATGTACAATACGGCAATCTGTAAAGCCATAATAAACTTTCTGCACTCAAAAGAACGTAGAATTGTATTTTTTTTTAACTCTCTGCTTCAATCCCCAGTTTTTAATTAAAAATAAATATAAATAGGGGGAAAAGCATCCCAACATCATATTGATATTACATATTTCTTTTTTGCCTTTACCAAAAACTGTTTATGCTGGGAGGGTAAAGCAATTCCAAATACAATAATTGATTGTGATTCCTCAAAAATGTCTTTTGCCCACTTTTCTCCATGAAAAATATATTTTTTTGCTCTATATGTAGCTTTCACAATGCAACTGCTCCTCTTGCACTCTCCCCTTATTCCCTCTCTCTCTCTCTGTGTCTCTCTCTCACCCATGCACATCCAATCCCCTATCTTTCTTTCTCACTTTGCAACCATTTTCTGCTCCCCCCCCAAAAAAAAAATAGTATGCAATAATCACAAAAGAAAATAAATACATTTTTAGCAATATATTTGGTTATGGATGAGACACACACACACACTGTTTTTCCTACTATAAGAAAGGAAATGTTGAAAAATCTATAATAAATAAACTTTGATATTCATGTACTAGGTATCAAACAAAAACAAAACAAGCAAACAAACTAATATATGCATAGCATCATTTTGTGCATAGAAGTAAAATATTTTCTCTGTTAAATATACATTAGTAACTGAAAGTTGTGTACTTTTACTAGTCATGCTAACTGAACACAAAATTAAAATCAAATACATTTCAAAAGCAGTAAAACTATATATCGTTGGTTTTCAAAAGAATAGAAGAAAAACGAAGCAATTACCAGCTTTTAATCAACTTTTTTGTTTGTTTTAAGGGGAGATTGTTGGTTTTTCTCTCCCGAGCACCCTTTTCAGATTTCAACATTTGAGCCCTGTTGCTAATTTAAGTTCAAGTTTGATAAAATGTACTTCATGATATTTTGTCAAATTTTACTGTTTTTTTTTACCTGGTTCCATGCACCTCATGTTCATGTCATGAATCTCTTCCTTTATATTAACCACTTATTCACCGATGATTACATGCGACTACATGTACATGTATTTCATCAAGCCCAAATTATGCCTAAATTAAGGACGGTACATGAGGTGGATTACATCCCTCTCTTCTCATACTATTGAAGTTGGCCTACATGTACATGTATTTCAAATCATTTGACAAGTATTTTTTTGTTTTCTAGGGAGGGAGAAATCTTATGCAATTTATCTTCACAATTTAATATACAAGTACACATAGAGATAAATAAATAGGAAATTCTACATACACTGTACTATTTCACAGCATCACAAATATATACAGTACTACATACGGGTTTAATATATTAGAGTACTGAACCCATTGATAATTGGCAGCTAATGAAAGAAAGGGCAATACAAATGTTAATACTAGGGTGTAACCTGTATTTGGCTTTGATATGCAAGTACAATGTACAAGCAAGAAAGACAGGATCTCTATTATTTCAACAAAACAACAAAGACAGTACCTACATGTAAATCATAGCAAGTTGTAATCATAACATATCATTTAAAGTGCTGATTACATAACTAATAGCTCCATATCCTTACCCAGTTTTGGCATGGCGAGTGTGGCCAGGTATACATGTACATTCAGGCAGATTTAAAATGAATCCTCAAGGAATCCATTTACTACGCATACATGTACATGTAGAGAGTGACAAAAGTAGTTTAACATATACAACCATAGGCGGCGGTCCTTCCCTAAATTTGAGGTGGGGGGGGGGGACGGTCCCCCCTTGAATTATGTGTTGAAAAACTCAGGTGGACCCCCCCCCTAAAATTTTTGGCTTCTGTCGCCAATTTATAAAACATGAATGTTAGGTGAGATTTGAACCCCATACTTTATTCAAGTCTGGAGACTTATCCAATCACAAGGTTTATGGAACAGGACGCCTTATAGGCACCAAGAAACCATTAAGATACAGTATTTTAGGACCTACATCTCTAATTTTCTTCTGAAGACAGAAATATACTGCTAAGGTCCTTTGAATGGTCTTGAAAGTAGGTGGGAGCAACTGAACATGCACAAAATCAATTTTGTTTCACAATATTAGATATTTTCACTTATTTTTCTGAAGAAGCTTGCCGAAACCAGTAGGTGAAAGATGAATTTCACGAAACATGTTTTTGCCAAAAAATCAAAATCTCAGACCACTTTTGGCACTTTTTTATGGCAATGCTATGATGTAATGTACATGTAGTTGCCCAAATTTGGAAATTACTGAAAATAAACCATTATAATGGAAAATAAGATTGATCATACATAAATTCAGTACTGTAACGACTTGGAAATACATGTTTATAAACAGCATACAAGCTTTTACTATTGCTTACATGTAAATAGGTGTTTACTCATCACACATACATGTAGTAAATATTGTACTGACAGAATGTAGATTTATTTACATACATGTACAATGTACTGAAATTCATTGGTTTTACCAGGGAGTTAGAAACTCCCTGGATTTAGTTTGGTGAAGAACATTATTTTGAAATTATCTTTAAGAAGACTCAATTTATGCACTAATTAATATTCATAAATATACAGAGAAAGGACTCTCTTCCTTACCCCTACTTCTCTTTGAGCATCCAGTTTTAACTTTTATGTGGTTCTGTGTGTTTTATAGGATAGATACAATAATCTAATTCAATTTGAATAAACAATAGTAATAAATTGCATGCCATTAAAAAAAAAATTGACCAATGTAGGACACTATTCTCATACTTCATAATGCATTGGAGCCACAAGCACACATATATCGATGGCAGGTATGAAAATTAAATACTATATTGTTTTGTTTTATATACAAACACTACATTATTATTATTATACAGCCCCTACTATACTTACAGTAGTAAAAAGACTTATTAAGCTGTGGTAATTAATCAACAGATCGAAATTTTCAAAGTTTGAAGTCATCTGCAAATGAACATGATAGGGTTTACATGTACATAAAGACAATGTGTGGCAGTTGGGATCTAAAATAGCTCTATGATCTGATGGTGAAATTTGCGATACAATTGTAAACATACTGTATGTATTTATATTCTCAATCTTCATTTAGTTTTTGATAAAAGAAATCAGACATTTGAGTTCCTTTACTCTCCTTAATTGCTAAAAAAATGACAATTTTTCAAATAAAATATGGAGCAAAGAATGTATGTTAATCTTTGCATATATATTTTTATTAACTAAATCTAGAAGATGAGAATTATTCCTCAAAGGTCTATGTCAGGGCCTGTATTATGTGTCCATAATACTGACTGTAGTATAACAAATAGAGCAAACATATGGTAATTGTTTATTTTTCCAAACACTAATAAATTGTAAGCAACAAATCGGTTCTTTACCTGATTTAGTACATGTACATAAATAGCAAAACAATCCCCAAAATAATATCACATGTGCGTTCAATAGTTTAAGAACATTTCAAATCACTAATTTGCAATTTCAGTCATGATTCTATGACTTTGGAGAATTTCCAAAGTACCTGAACTGTTTGTATATACGTGTACATGTACATGTATGCCCTATAGGGCTTTGCTTATGACCTACCGTACAACATCACTTCTCAACAAACTTGTTCCAATTTCCAGTATCTTTCTGGAAAGAGGTGCATTAAAGTCAAAATGAGACTTTGCTGTACTTAGGCCTTGGTGTGTGTACATGTAGATATCTTGTGATATGAGATCAACAATTATGATAACACAATTATAATAGTTCCAATCTATGGGCAAAATCTACTCAACCACTCTCATAAATTATTCATACTCATATCGCATATACACATGTAGTACCACTATACATGTAACATCTTGTCCAATTGCTTGATCATACAATATTGTCCAGCTTGTTTTTTCTTTGAATTATTGCACCTTGGACCTTGACTTCTCTCATCCTTCATCCTTTTGCCTCCCACACTCAAAAGCATGAAATATATATTTCTTTTATTTTTCTAAAAAAAACCTGTCATCACGTTCCTCACGTGGCTCTTTCTTTAAGTTGAACATATTGCAATAATTTAAGGCATCAAGTAGCCAAACAGGTAGCTTTTTTCACAAAATTTTTAGTTTATCTACACAAATGAAATTATAGGTTTATCTTATCCTCTGTATTTTACTAACAGTTATTTAAAAAGGTATATTTAAGACACACCTGTCATTGAGAGACAACACCAGTTTGCTCTCCCTTTAAATACAAAATGGTCTATTATAGGGGAAGTTCACCCTGAAGAAAACTTTGTTGTAAAAATAGCATGAAAAATAAGTAAAACATATTGCTAAAGGTTTGAGGAAAATCGGTTAAAGAATAAGAAGGTTATTAGAGTTTAAAATTTTGGATTTGTGACGTCATAAACGAGCTTGTGACGTCATAAACGAGCAGCTAGCTGCTCGTTTATGACGTCACAAACGAGCAGCTGCCCAATGTGTTATGTAATAGAAAATGCATGAATTTCAAATTTTGTACGGTTCCTGATGACCTAATTTTGTTTTCTATTCATGATCGGGTGTGAAATGATTTGTCTATTGATATACAAAAGGTACAGTGAAAACCTTTTTCAATTTTCTGAGAAAATGACATTTCATTGATTTTTTACCATTCGCTACGTAGGAATGCTGTTCGCATATGACGTCACAAATCAAATAATTGAAATTCTAATAACGTTTTAATTATTTGATTAATTTTTCTCAAAACCTTCGGCAATATTTTTTCTGCTATTTTTACAATAAACTTTTTGTCAGGGTGAACTTCCCCTTTAATGCCTGAAATATGTCAATTATTAACTACATATACCTCATCCAATTGACCTTCATATTTTATGCCCTATAATGATTGAATTGCACCCAGTTGGCTTCCATTCAAGTCAATTGCACCCAGTTGGCTTCCATACAAGAAAAAAAAATCAACTCTCAATTGCCATAGCAATATCTGTCGTCTGGGTGCATTTAGTCATGGTGAAGTCCTCCCAGTTTACTTGTGTACATATGCTCTTCTTCACTTGCTGAATACCTGTCAAGAAAATGCCCCAAATGAAAAATAAAGATCAGTTAATTTGTTTTTACATGAACAACACGTTTTAAACCCAATTCAAGAACAATAATTCTCATTGACTTTATCATATCAATAATCATGAAACTTTATCATATCAATATTTAATCAATAATCATGAAACTTATTGTTTGGCTTCTTTTATCTAGAGGAGGAAGTGGGCATATGCCCAGGCAGCACTTATAGGGGCAGGGGCTGGTGGTTAAAGGGAAATATGAAGGGGGATAAAAAAAAACAGTTAATTCGTTTTTACAACACATTTGTAACTCAATTCAAGAACAATAATTCTCATTAGCTTCATCAAATAATCAACTCTTTTGTTTTCTTAAAAATGGCATGTATCTAGAGGAGAATGGGAGCATATGCCCCAGGCCCCACTTATAAGGGGATGGTTAAAGGGAAATATGAAGGGGGATAAAAAAGAAAATATATGAATACAACTTTCAATCTCTGTGATATAAATATGCCTACATGTAGTTATTGACATCACAGAGGGTGATTTCAGCCCTTGCCTATAAAAGTGTCAATTGTTGGAATGGAAGGCAGTGGCGAAGGGTGGGGGGAGGGAGGGGTTGGGGTGGGTGGTGACAGATGTTCAACCCCCCCCCCCTTCAATTTTATTGATACTCAGACCCTTTTTTTTGCTTGTCAATTTTGGGGTTGGTAGAAATTTAAATTTAAACTTTAAATTGCGGGTAAAAACCTTTCACATTTTCTTCTTTTTTTTTGGGGGGGGGGGGGAGGTTGTCAAGATTTCATTCAGCTTGAAACACCCCCCCCTTTTAACAAATCTTGGAAAGAAAAGTAAAAAACAGCATGCAATTGAATATTGGAAATTACGTGGAAAACTTTAAAGATGTTTTTTTTAAATCAGTTACGAGAATATTGATGATGATGAAAATAATAAATGTATCATGCTAATGAAATAATAATAGTTATCATGATGATAATAACAATAATAATAATAATAATGATGATGCGTGTTAAAAAAAATAGGAAAATAATGTAACCATAAAATTTCCAACAGTATGTACATGTATAACCTGTACATGTTTATACAAAATGAGCAACAAAATACCTTGGTATATCAATTTTCATACAAGCACCGGATACAGGAAAGGGTGACAAATCAGGGAGATTGAGTGTTTCTTAAAGTGATCTGAAGCACGCTGTCTGTCAAATGTGAACACTTAATTAATAGATGTTTTGTAGTATTCTGTAATAGACCATCCATGCTGGGAAAAAACATGGTGCCACAAAGTGTGTTGACAGTGTGTTCACATGGTTGCTTTTAATGTATATACATGTGGTTCACACTGTTATAATGGCAAACATTTATTAACACTGTGAAGAAGTGAATTTTTCACATCATGGTGTGTTCACATACATCTACTGGCAAATGTCAAGGTGCAATTCACATTGTTTATAAAAAATGACAAATTTAACAGTGTGAACAACAAATGCTGCCAAACTGTGGACACATCTACGCAGTGTGTCTGTTCAATGTGCTCACACATTTGGACTGTGTGAAGATCGATGTCATTCACATTGTTAAAAATAATCAAAATTGAACAATGCAAAGACTATTTCAAAATGAGTTTCACTCTGTGCATACACTTTGTAATACAGCTTCTGTTTTTCCCTGCACAGATGGTCCCTGGGCCAGCATTCAATTCATTAAGCCAGAATTTTACTCGGTAATATGCTTTAAGGAAAATACTTGACCATTTTTGGAGTATTCAATTGGCAATTAAAGGACAAGTCCACCCCAACAAAAACTTGATTTGAATAAAAAGAGAAAAATTCAACAAGCATAACACTGAAAATTTCATCGAAATCGGATGTGAAAAAAGAAAGTAATATGCCAT
The DNA here is from genome assembly GCF_018143015.1 of Lytechinus variegatus. NCBI lineage: Eukaryota > Metazoa > Echinodermata > Echinoidea > Temnopleuroida > Toxopneustidae > Lytechinus > Lytechinus variegatus. Next base: position 12,157,352 of record NC_054756.1, on the reverse strand, counting down.
TTTAAAGTTTCACTTCATTTCACAAAACAGTTATGCACATCACGGTCGGTATGCAAATGAGGGAACTGATGACATCACTCACTCACTATTTCTTTTGTATTTTATTATATGAAATATGAAATATTTTGATTTTCTCGTCATTGTCATGTGAAATGAAGTTTCATTCCTCCCTGAACATGTGGAATTCCATTATTTTAACATTTTGTGCTTCAGGCATGGTGGTCCTAATCATCAAATTCGTAAAAATTGAAATATTGTATAATTCAAACAATAAAAAACAAAAGAAATAGTGAGTGAGTGACATCATCGACTCTCTCATTTGGATGTAACTGGCTCGTTCATAAATAAAAATAAGCAAAACTTTGAACTGTCATGAATTTCTTATTTTACATCCGATTTTGATGAAATTTTCAGCATTGTGCCTGTCTGATTTTTCTCTATTGATTCAAATCAACATTTTTCTAAGGTGGATTTGACCTTTAATTTTGCTTAAACCCAAGTCAGCTGCCCACCAGGCTTAAGTGCAGTTTAAAACACATGATACATTAAGTCACATATTCTGCACCGCACAAACTTTATGAAGTCATAATTGTTATTATTACTAATACCGGTACATGTATTTGCAAACTATTAGCTTAAATTTGGCTTGTTATTATTAGATGTAATCTGAATAGACGTTTAAGCATTTTGCTTAGCCAAGTAAAAATACCTATTAAATTAATACTTTTAACTGAATACTAGCCCTGGAATTAGATCAAACCAAACCAAATCAGATCATTAGCTACATGTATGACCTGATTTCTAAAGGGACGTACCAGGTCGTAATACCACACAAGACTAAACATATGTACAAACATAAATAGGATGACATAATGAAGATAAATGTTTGTGGTAGGGATTCCCTTGCTTTTGTTGATTTTGATGACAGCCGTATCTGTTTTGTAGTAGACAATACTCCTGATATGATTCCAATGGTTTAGAATTACTACTGATTATAACCAGATTACCCTGTGAAAAGACCGTGCAGACACAACATTTGCTCCCAGCACTATTTTGTGTCAGATTTATTGGATTGCCATATTAGGGTTTTATGGTACATCAAACATGTATGTTTAGGGTTAGGTAGGTACATCCAGGGTTGAAGTTGGTCATTCCATTAACGTGTGGAATTTGCAGCGGAGCAATTGTCGCCAGATCAAATGTCATCATGATGGAACTATTGATTGACTGTTCAATTGTAACCTCCAATGATGATAATTAAAGGACAAGTCCGCCCCAACAAAAACCTGATTTGAATAGAGAAAAATTCAACAAGCATACATGTAACACTGAAAATTTAATCAAAATCGGATGTAATATCAGAAAGTCATTGCATTTTAAATTTCGCTTCATTTCACCAAACAGTTATATGCACATCTCGGTCGGTATGCAAATGAGGAACTGATGACATCACTCACTATTTCTTTTGTATTTTATTATATGAAATATTTTTATTTCCTCGTCATTGTCAAGTGAAATGAAGTTTCATTCCTCCCTGAGCACGTGGAATTCCATTATTTTAACATTTTGTGCTTCAGGCAAGGAGGTCCTAATCGTCAAATTCGTAAAAATTGAAATATTGTATAATTCAAACAATAAAAAACAAAAGAAATAGTGAGTGAGTGACATCATCGACTTTCTCATTTGGATCTAACTGGCTCGTTCATATAACTATTTTGTTGAAAATAAGGGAAACTTTGAAATGTCATGAATTTCTTATTTTACATCCGATTTTGATGAAATTTTCAGCATTGTGCTTGTCTGATTTTTCTCTATTGATTCAAATCAATATTTTTCTGAGGTGGACTTGACCTTTACAAAGTGATGAAGGACAAACGTACATGTATAAACCAGGGAATTAAGCACTACATGTATAGAAGTGAGGGCTTCGGGTTTAATGCTGATTATCGAATCAGATATATTTTAGTCATCATCATGTATCGGCACGTTGCCGAACCGTCACTCGTGGCGTGCCTGTTAACCTGAAGAAATTATACAAAACATGGCCCCAAATGACAGAGTATACAGTATATACATTACACCAAGAATTCACCCAATAAAGGTTGTTCCTGGATGTTTATAAAGAACTCCGTTCATACCGGGGGGGGGGGGACTTACATTGACGAGTGGATACCATGCGCGACCCTAAAAAAACACATAAAAATTACGGTATGTCTTTTTCATGATAGGGCAAATAACGTAATAAGGGTGTCAAAAAACACTAAAATCTATTTTCGTTAGGAAAGCTACGTGTTTAGGGTCAAATTTGCAAGGGTGTAAAAAATTAGGACTAAAATTTTTCTAAATTTTCCCCAAGAGTCAACACTACGTGTTTAGAGTACTACTTGTGCGAGGTGAGGCTGTACTAATAAATCCAATGATGTAGTTTAATCAAGGTTAAACCGACAACAGACATCCGTGACATAATGTAACAATTGAAATATCGCTGTACTTGTTTAGAGGTTAAATTTGGGGGAATACTTGCCAACAGTATCGTTTTTGTTTCCAATACTTGTTAAGGGTATGGTTTCAAACGCCAATACTTGTTAAGGGGCGCATTTTCAGAATATGGAAAATACGTGTGCAAGACCCTGTGTCGCGCATGGTACATGCATGTATCCACTTGTCGATGGAAGTGGCCCCTCTGGTAGCATAGGCGGCGGAAGCGAGGAAGCCCTACATTTTTTTTTGCTAACCTTTTTTTTTTTTTTTGCGCTTGTCAATTTTTTTCTCTGCGTCCCCCCTAAATTCACGTGGACCCCCATTGAAACGTGTGTTGTCCCCCCCTAAAATTTAGGTTGATAACCTTTTTTTTTTTGCTTGTCAAAATTTTTTGGAGCACTTGTCCAATTTTTTACATGTGTCCATCCCAAAATTTCAGGTAGACACCCCCAAAATTTTTTTCCTTCCGCCGCCAATGTCTGGTAGTAACATCTATAGTATCATCAATAAGTAAACATCAACAGTATCATGGGAGGGGACTTTCTAAGCAAGAAACTCCACTACTCATCCGCCTTTCAATGACATCATTTCAACTTGGACATCTGTTATCCAAACATTACACTTTTTGTACTGTCACTTACCTGTACTTGATAGCTATTTTTGTATAGGATTGCTCATTTTTATGCATACTGTAATCAAGCAAAAAGCCTAGCAACATCAATTGCAACTTTTTATGCATCTGACCCACTGGAAAAGTAGGCTTAAGATGAGGATATTGTTCAGTCAACAACCGGTAGTAATCTTATCTAATGTTATTTTAATCTCAAACAGTTAAATACAATGGTGACTGAAGATCCTTTCCAAGGCTACATGTACAGACATTGTAAATAAAAAAGCTGACGACTGTTCCTCTTTTAGAACTTATCTAATTCAAATTTGGCTAGTAAAGATGAAAGAGGCGTATCTTTATCAAAAGAAAATTTGGTTATTTACTAAAGGTAATCAAAGGCCCCGCCCTTTCTCCTCCAGTCACAAATCATTCTTTTGCCAAAGTCAAATAATGCAATGTGACGATCAGTAAGAGAATTAGCTTTGAGGTACTTTTATATCCTACCATTTCAAACTGTAGTGACCAAACTAATTATTGAATTTTACAGATTGATTTGCCTATTTATAAAAAAAATCATAATATGACCAATTCAGGTGTGGCGAAATCATGCATGTCACAGACCACGAAACCCCATTTTGTTGTCATTTCACAAACAAAAAATAGTCATCCTCTTTTTCTATCTTAATCATATATTGTTAGAATATTGTTGAACATGTATATGAATGAATCTACACCAGAGCTATAAAGAGAATATCAAGACCCACTAGGGCCTATACCTTCATTTTAATTATCATTTACATTACATTCAACAACACCTTTCTTTAAAAAAATATGAAATTGGGTCGATAAAAAGTGAAATGGAAAATATATGCTTTGTGCATAACATTCTTTGTTTCCCCCTGGTCTAAATGGACCAATTTTCTCTTGACTGATTGTGTTTAATATATTTAAATGTAGATTTACATTAGTCATCATGATTAATATCAGAGTTAAAACCTGCCTCATCAGTTATAACTTCAGTTCACCTTTCAACTACATGAAATAAATCTTAAAGGACAAGTCCACCCCAACAAAAAGTTGATTTGAATAAAAAGAGAAAAATCCAACAAGAATAACACTGAAAATTTCATCAAAATCGGATGTAAAATAAGAAAGTAATGACATTTTAAAGTTTCGCTTATTTTTCACGAAACAGTGTTATGCACAACTCAGTGTCATGCAAATTAGTCAGTCAATGATGTCCATCACTCACTATTTCTTTTGTTGTTTATTGATTGAATTATACAGTATTTCATTTTTTACAGATTTTACAAGAAGGACCAAGCTGACTGAACCATATACTCATAAACAATGCTGATTCCACATGTTCAGGGAGGAATTAATCATTGATTCACTTGACAATGAGGAAAAAAATAGAATATTTCATATAATAAAATACAAAAGAAATAGTGAGTAGATGACGTCATCAGTCTCCTCATTTGCATACCGACCAGAATGTGCATGTAACTGTTTTGTGAAATTAAGCGAAACTTTAAAATGTCATAACTTTCTTATTTTTACATCCGATTTTGATGAAATTTTCAGCATTATTTTTGTTGGATTTTTCTCTTTTTAATCAAATAATCTATTTGTTGAGGTGGACTTGTCCTTTAATAACAAAGGGGATTGTGGAAGATAGGGTAAGAGATAGGGAGTGAAGGGGGCGGGGAGACGATTGCAAGAGGTAGGGGATGAAAGAAAGAGGAAGAACGAAGGTGAAGAAATACATACAATGTGAAGTGCTCAATACACAAAACCATTGTGTTACAAATTACAATACAATTAAATAAAGTTTAAAAAATGCACTTTCGTATTAATTACTGAACAAACCAGTACACTGACAAAATCAAAATTTGAGAGATCTGTGAAAATTAATACAATTAATGAGAAGTCCTACCAACCCAAATAATGAAGGAGGGGGGGGGGGGACATGGAGGCTGAAGAATACACAAGTATATATGTAGGTGGTTTTTCTTTTCTATCACACAAAAAAGAAAATACACAAAGTTTAATATTTTTCAAACTTGTTAAAAGTGGGAAACCACTTTTGAGGAGAAACCCAGTCAAGTATTGGCAAATGGGAAAGCGGTTTACTCGCTACATACTTTGTATGGTATACCACTTCTAGAAACCTACTCAAGAAATTATCAATTTGTTTGATTTTTTTTAAATCACCATCATTTCTCTTGTTCTATTCATTCAACAATACAGGTATGTACATACATTTTTTTACCAATGACTCCATCCAGTTTAATAAACACAAGTAAATGTATTACAGGAATTTAAACTAAATTCAATTGGGCTGTAGTTATAAACCTTGGTCACATTTGCTCTACAGCGAATTGAAAAAAACCCTTTTATTCATTTTTTAATTCCACCCATGTATAGCTGGTATTAACAATGTTAAACTGCTGTTTTTGACTTGCAGTACGGCCACCGTAAAGCAAATGTGACCAGGTATTAGGGACCAGTTGAATTCTGGGTTTAGTTTGAATCTATAACATTTATCTTCAAATTTCAAGGGATTTAAATTTTAATCCTTTGAGATTTAAAAATGAACCATTAGGATTAAAACTAAATCCATAGGTCCCAAACTACAGTCAAAATAGATTTACTCTAAATCCCTGCAATTTTAGAATACTGTGCATGCAGGCTACTGTAAATATTCCTGACAAACCAAATGTACAGGGCATAGATCTATTAGAAAAAAGAACATTTAAAATAATACAAAACAAAAATCTACTTCACATGTCATGCTTAATAAGGTTAAGAACAGAATCCCAAGCACATAATGATAAATAAATTTGCTCCTGTGAATGAATTCTAATTCATACTTCTAGTATCTGGGGAGGCAATTGCACGGGTTGTCCACATTATTTTGGAGGGCAGGGCCGGGCTCTAAAATAATATAGACTTTCCAATTTTGACAACTTTTTCATTATTTTAGATACATGTAAACTACCTTAGTTGTGACTGGCTGGTGAGCCCTGCCAGCATGGTTACATGCAGATGTACATTGTACACAGTCACCATAATTAGTGTTGTACATGTACGTAATCTGGGGATATTTCTATCCCCAAAGTTTCAAAATTTAGGACTTTAAGAAGCCTATAGAACTTTGGGATGAAAAATATGTTTGGGAATTGAAATAAATTTGGAGATTTTTGAAGGTTTTGGTGAAAAGCAGTAAAATTCACTATTTCATAGTAATATATATAACATGCAATCTACTGTAGATAGTAAATGCATAGAACATGTACATCAGAGGATATGCAATTCAACCGATGAATTCAGTACACTGAACTTGGTAATGGCAAATTACCATAGTTGTACATGTACACGTAGCTCAATAGGGTCTCTAGTTCTTGTATCAGCACTAAATCAGCTCCAAAATCAATCTGATTGAGCATTGCTGACTGGTACATTTTTCTATTACAAATCATTGAGCCGAGCCGCGGGAGGATCAAAAAAGAACAAAAGTGTAAAATGTTTCATGTTGCATGCACGAGAGGCTGCACCATGGAGATGAATGTATTTCTCCAGGAGACAATCATTATGTGCCTGCGAACCTACTCTACCTTAGCTAACAAAACATCTGGAGAAAAGGATTATACATTACCTTCAGAGGTGCCAGTGAAACATAATGAAATACAAATCTACTGTAGCTAGAGTTCTGAGATAGAATAGGCAATAGAAAATGGGAAAAAATATTGTTATTTGAGTAGGGCTAAACAAAGAGCTTGTACTACTTTCTACATGTTAGATCAAAATCATCAAATTATGTATTCAGTTCTAGTAAGATAATTGTGAAGAAAAAAGAAACAATTATGATGTTTAATTAGTCTTTAATAAATGAGATTGTTGTAGTACATACAAGTTTCATTTATCATCCATGACTATTCTAAAAGAAAGAAATCTCAAGTTAAATAGTGTACAGTGTAGTGAGACCATATACTTTGGCCCATATTCTGAAGTCAGGTTTAACTTACATGGTCTAACTCTGTGCTGAAATTATGGGAAGCCAAAAGTGTCAAAATTTTTGATTAAGTTTTTTTTTAATGTTTACTGTGCTCTTTCCGGATTCATCGATGGTGAAGACAATCATCTATTTATACTTCCTAGACAATTATGATTTGAGAGCAAAATGAGCTGAAATATGATACATGCATCTCTTTGCAACATGAAACAATTGGCTATCCATACTTAAACCACAACTTTAACCCTGAGTTTAAGTTAAACCCGACTTCAGAATACAGGCCTATATGTTTTATACTCCTTTTTGCCTGTTTTTTTCTTTTATCTCTCTCTTCCAAAAATCTCAGCTCTCTGATCAAAGGGTTACATGTATAATCAAGGAGTCAAGCAATCATGCAGTGTCAGCTAGCTGTTTAGAGAGGATAAACCCACAACACGTTTCCCCAGGTCTTCGAATTCATTGGGAGGGCCCTGCCAACTCGGAACTAACAGTCACTTTCATTAATTTGTCGGTAAAATGATGGGCGGAATTAATAGAGTTATGCCAGAGAAATGACAATCTTCAGAATACCAATTAATCATACACGTAGCTGTGTCGCTGTCACATATTGGAGAGAAAGGACAAAATTCACGATAGTTTTCCAGAACATACCACCAAAGGGTCCGATTTTCATAAGACTTTTATAAATTAACAAATTAAGTGCTTATGAAACCGGCTCCAGGTCTTAAACTGGCCGTTGAGCATCGTTGCCGTCGGAAAGAGATTCAACTTTTTTAAACAAAACTGTGCAAAACTCCAAAAATTCAATAAGATGACTTTTACATGTATATCAGATTTTGGAGAACACATAATTCAGTGTTTGCAGGTTAATTTTCGATCATTTTTCAACTTTTACAAAATTCAATAAAACAGGATTTTCACATTTCAGGGAGCAATGAAACGTTTGTTTCACATGACACATGACAATGAGGATAAAATTAAGATACTTCAAAATAAAAAGCAAAACTGGTGATTGGAAACAGTGGTCAGTCCCTTCATTTGCAAACTGACCAGGATATGTGAAATTAAGCAAAATTTTGAAATGCTGTAACTTTATCTTATGTCCGATTTTGATGAAATTTTCAGTGTTTTGCTTGATTTTGCTCAATTGAACTTTTTGTTGTGGTGGATTCGTCCTTTAAATACCTCAAATATTGCGCATGAACATGTATTTCCTTTTGTTTATAGTACAATTCTGGCCACAAACACTGTAGTCTTTCTTTGTTCTCCACTTAAGTTCCACACCAATATCAAAGTCTGCTGATAATTCCCTTGATAAAAGCACAATGCAGTTTGAATAATTATTGATAACTACATGTACAAAAGTATGCAAAGCTTTTAGGTATACACATCCAATGTCAGATCACAGTGATTTACCTCTTTTATAATACTGCACGATATCAAACCCTGACAAAATAAGGCAAGATGAACTCGTTTTCATTTATACTTCAGGAATTGGGTTGTCTCTGTACAAACTCTCGGTCCATATTTTTGAAGACTGGGTTAACGGGGAGGGGGGGAGGTCAATTTGGCCCCCATCCCTCGAAGAATTTAGTCACTACGCCACCGCATGAAATTTTTTGACCGCACCACTCTGACTTTTTACGTTCCAGTCTCGCGCATCATTTTGAGACATTTCCGGTGCCCGGGTACGTGATTAAAAAAATTACACAACATTTTGTAAGTGCTTGCCAGACCCAAAATTGCTCGAAAAAATAATGTTTAAAATTCTTATAGAAAAGTATACGTTACTGTCTACTGTGTTTTCTTCATCATGCTTGTATGATGCAGAAAACTATTATTCCCATGGTATGAAAATCAAATGAGCTACATGTAATAGGCAGGGTGCTACAGAATAAGCACTTGCCCGATTGCCCGGGGCAAGTAAAAGTTATAGTCGGGCAAGTGTTTTGAAGTAAAGACCAAAACTACTTGCCCGAATTCGGCAGGCAAAATTCTCACAGTAGAATTACCCAAATTAGGGTCGATACATATGATACACCGACCCTACCTGTACATTTGGTCATGGCAGGCAAGATAAAATCACTTTGTAACTAAAAAGAAATGCAAGAACAAGGTACATCAGTTCATGTCAAAAGAGAAAAAAAGGTAAATGGTATCTAAAACCATATTTTCTTATGAAGAAGTAAAACTTTTTTTCAAGGATTTTTTCGGGCAAGTGATATAGATTTTCGGGCTAGTATATTCCAACTGTTTAAAAATTTACTTGCCAAACAGGGCAAGTGCATCTAAAAAGTTCTGTAGCACCCTGTAATAGGGTTGGCTATCCATAGTAAAACCACAACTATATTAAACCATGGGGGTACTATTAACAAAGATTAAAGTATGACTTAAAGTCGCACTTAAATGCTGACGTGTACAAGATATTCAACACACAATCTTATTGCTTCTCTTGGCATGAACTGACCAATGTGGTTTATAAGCCTTTTTATAACAAAAGCAACTAGACATTTAATTGCGACTCTAAGGCATACTTAAATCTTTGTGAAACACCCCACCAGAGGTACTTAAATTTACACCAGAGTTCAGAATACAGGCCAACGGGAATTATATAATTTCCATGTCAACAGGTTTAGGTGATCATTGTCAGGATTCCAAGCTTTTCAAGAAAACAAAATTGCCTGATTTTTCCCTGATAATTATTCAAACCCGTTCCCAGTTTTGTGTTTTTGTTTGTTGTTGCAGTGAATTACACATATTTTTTGTATAAAATTTTGAACTGTAGTCAAAGAGGCTACACTAAACAAACCACCATAACCAGTCATTCAATGGATGTTGTTTTGATATCAACAAACTACAACAGAGTCTGACTGAATACCACATTTGGGCCAATTTAAATTCCCTGATTTTTCCCTCATTTAAGGCATTTTTCACTGATTTGAGGTATTTTTTAAATCAAAATCCATGATTTTCCAGGACTGGAAAAGAGTTAAATTTTCCCTGATGGGCTGGGAACTCTGATTTTGACTGTACGCACCTAAAAAAGGCTTAGAAGTGATAATAGTACTTTGGTCAGAAATGAAGATTGTATCTATGTGAACAAGAGAAGAGAGAAAAAAAGGCCTATGATACGTGAGATCCAAATCAAGAGGGGGGGGAGGAGGGGAGATTACCCCCTTACATTAAAAATCTGCGATCACTATAAAGAGAACTCATATCACTCCCCCACCTTCTGTGTAAATTACTGCATATTATGCATGAGGGCATCTTTCCAAGGTTTATTTCTAATCCGTCTACATGTATAAATGCCAATTCATCATAGGCGGCGGAAGCAGGGGGGGGGACCTGCCCCCCCCTAAATTTTTGTTGATAAAACTTTTTGGGGGGGGGCTTGTCAAATTTTTACCCGTGTCCATCTCACAATTTCAGATGGACCCCCTAATTTTTTTGGCTTCCGCCGCCAATGCAATTCGTCCAATTGTCAACTCGTCTACTCTCCTTTGGTCTATCATCAGTTCGTCTACTCACCACTTGGTCTAATTTAATTCAGTCTAATGCCATTCCGTCTTATAACCAGTTGGTCCAATAGCCATTTAGTCTATACCACTTGGTCTAATAAAACTAAAGTGTTAATTGGGAAAAATAATTGAAAAGAAAATGGGTATCAGGACCAGCTGGAGACGAAATGGGGATTAGACGAAGTGGTGATTGGACTAAATGGTTACTGGATCAAATGGTTGTTAGACAAAATGTTGATGGATGGAATGGCATTGGACTAATTGAAGACCATACAGTGTATATGACAAGTAGATGAGGTACGTGGCACTAGACGAATTGGCAATTTACCTTTTGAACATCGCTGGAAAGATATGTAGTAGTCAAAGTACATGTATATATAGTAGTCAAAGTATGTAGGCCTGTGGAATGTTGTCGTAATTGTAGGCTACACATTGATGATTTATTATTTTTGTTTACCTTATAAAGAATAACTTGGCTCACATGAATGAAAACAATCATGCTGGTAAAATAACTTTTCAATGTTTTGCTGTTTAAACAAACTCTCACATATGTATAATGAATTTCAGACCAGAGTACTATTATTGAAATGATACATAAAGTACAGTATTAAAGTGGTTGTGTAATGATACAAGTACGTATAAACTGTGACAGAGAGAATATACGAAAAGTACACCTAGTTATTCCAAGAAGCAAATCTTTATTCACTTCCACTTATGTATAAAAATATTGTGCAATTGATAATTTACAGGATAGATTCGAAATAAAAGACCCTGTGAAAAGTAAAACATCAAACTATATCCAAAATCTGGTGAAAACATTTCATAAATGCTTGCAAAGAAGACACATTCAATCAGCTACATTGCATTTCTGATAAAAAGATGGTTTAGTAATCAAGATAAAATTGTGCCTAAATGTACCACCTCCCCCCAAAAAAAAAAAATTGCAGGCATTTTCACCGAACTTTGGCATAATAACAAAATATTCATTTTTTCATATTATATTTTTTTTTCTTGGGGGGGGGGCAAATTTCACAATCATCAGAGAAGCAGATGCATGCACTCAATAGATAAAAGTTTGAATAATGTTCAAAGGAAAATTAATATTCCTCATTTGGCCCCAATACAGGAAATGAAATAAAAATGTCTGAAATGCAATAATCTTCATCCCATACAAAAAAATAAAGACAAACAATAAATAATAACTCCTTTTTTACTTGTGTGGTATACATTTCAACTTCTACCAATATTGTCAATATTCTTTCAGAATAATTACCTTACCAATTTCTTATTGCTCTAGAAAGGTATCACACACAATAGGCAATTTGTAAATGATTTAAAGTTCTACCAAATTTTTACCAAAATTGCCAGTATTCTTTCAGAATAATTACCAGTTTCTGATTGCTCAATTGAAAGGTATCACACACAATAGGCGATGCATTTATTTCTAAATTATTAAAAGTTCTCAGAACATTCTAATAATAAATTCTTCTTGGAATAGTCTTTTATACCCTTTTTAGACAGGCTAAAATTTCCTTAACCCCGTACTATTGGTGGGGCTAAATGGCAATTTAGCCCCACCTGTAGTACGGGGTTAAGCTTAGCCCACTTTCGTTTTACACAGCGTTTTTGCAAAGTGGGCTAACCCCACCTATAGTACGGGATTATTTGGCCCTGCAAAAAAGCAGGGTTATCCCACCAATTGCGGTGCTAAGAGCAATAGTACGGGGTTAAGATCGCATGTGTAAAACGAAAGTGGGCTAAGCGCTCCCATTCATGCCCCGCAACAGAGCCGGCCCTGTTGTCCAATCAGAGGTAAGTATAATGAATATTCATGAACAGCGATCACGGCGATGAAAAAAAAAGCGCGCACCAGAAGTCAGCGATTTTGGATATGACCCGAATGACCCCTCGGTGCGCTCGTGAATATTCATGAGCTACCATTAGTCCGGGGTTAGCGAGTTTCGTGTGTAAAAAGCAAGCATTCCATATCCGGGGTTAGCAAAAACAATTTGGCATGTGTGAAAATGAAAATAAATAGTACGGGGTTAAGGATAGTACGGGGTTAGCGATAGTCCGGGGTTAAGAAAATCCTGTGTAAAAAGCCTATTAGACATAACTTGCACATACACTTTACTGTATATATGCATAAAGGCAGTTCAAAGTGTGATATCTATAATTTCATGAGCACACTATTTTTTGTATGTAGGCCTTGTACAAAAGAAGAATAAAACCCTTGAAAGCAGTTGAATTTACAGAAAAGATAAAGAAATAGAACAATAAAAGTTTGAGGAAGATCGAATTAGAAAGTTATACTGACCATTTGATTGTTGTGATCACTACATGTACATGTAGTTGTCAATGCAACCAAGAGCTATGATGTCACACACATACAACTTCATACTTTTTTTAACATAAAAATACTTTACAAGATCAGGTGTTCTCTTTGAGGGAGAGGATATTTTTGTCATAACATAAAAAAAAGCTCAACAATTTTTTTAGGGCGGGGTATAAATTCAGTGTCCAAACTCCAAAGGGGATGGTTGTACCCCTTACATGAATGACATTACTTGTCTTTTTTGTATTGCCAATGGATCTTCATACAGTATCTCCACAATCAGAAGCTGATTTTGCATTGCTTGCCAATTTTTCTCAAAAGTTTTGTTCAATCTTATCATTTACAGGCTGCGTTTATGCGACCTCGACCCAGAATCATGATTTGAATCACCATTTGAATCATGATTCAAAACAGCAGCATGAATCACGATCCGACAGAATCAGCGTTTATACGACCATCTTTCTAACGCTGTTTCTCCCTGAATTCGGGCCGATCCAGTGCGCATCACAGTGCGCAGTTTGACCCAGGAAGTATAGGTCAACATTTTCGCACGTGTTTCTAACTTCACGTCGGCTGCTAGATTTTTGCTGCCGCCGGAGTTAACGCGCGATCGTTTGTGCAAGTGCAACGCTTACTCGGCTTCCAAAAAATAAATCTTTTACTTCCAGAATTCCGTGTATTGTACCTCGTATTGTTTTTGATCGGGAACCAGAAGGGGTCATCATCCTCCCACTTCCCGATCGATTTTTCTTGTCTATGATGGTCCTGTACTGGGCACGAATTCTGTCTCGACAGGCGGTGCCACATCTCCGTTGAAATCCCTCCCTCGCAAGCGCCGCTGAAAGGGATCGTCTTATTTCTGTGAATCCCGGTAAGGGATGCTTGTGCTTCAGGCTGAGCCCAAAGCACAAGCAGAGCCCTGAGTTCATCGTCAGTCCAATTTGTGCATTTGGAACTTGAAGAAATGATGGATATGAAATATACAAATGACGCTACAGTACAACCCCCGGGGGTACAATACGCAGAATGATAATTCCTAAATGCTGGCAATACTGCTACACGAAAATTAACCTGCACGAAACACAGCGCGCGCCTTTGAGTCGAACCCGGAAGAAGCACGACACAATGACGTCATAGAATCATGATTCAAATCACGATATCGTTCATACGACCTTTTTCGTTCGTGATTCTACAGAAACGTCTTTCCAAACGCCCCTTTTTTCGTGTGTCATGTTTGATTCTAATCATGATTATATTCAATTTCGACTAAACGCAATCGTGATTCTGCAGAATCGTGATTTGAATCATGATTCTAATCATGATTCTAGGGTAAAAAAGTGTCGAATAAACGCACCCTTAGTATTCTGCTTGCACAAAGAGCTTTTAATTGCTCCAAGCGTTTCATTCTCCTTTTGTTTTATGACTGGCAAAATGTGGGCAAAGATGATGCTGTATGTTATACAAACACTATCTGGCATATTTTTTTAATACCTCAATGTAAAAAGCAAAAACTACAGGGGTCAAGTATTAATTTTAAATAACAAATGATTCATGGCCTCCATGGTATCAAGACCTTGCTTTATCTTACAATTAAAAAAACAGATATCATTAAAGTTCAAGTCCACCTTAGAAAAATGTTGATTTGAATCAATATAAGAAAAATCAGACAAGCACAATGCTGAAAATTTCATCAAAATTCGGATGTAAAATAAGAAAGTTATGACATTTCAAAGTTTCCCTTATTTTTAACAAAATAGTTATATGAACGAGCCAGTTACATCCAAATGAGAGAGTCGATGATGTCGCTCACTCACTATTTCTTTTGTTTTTTATTGTTTGAATTATACAATATTTCAATTTTTATGAATTTGATGATTAGGACCTCCTTGCCTGAAGCACAAAATGTTAAAATAATGGAATTCCATGTGTTCAGGGAGGAATGAAACTTCATTTTACATGAAAATGTCGAGAAAATCAAAATATTTCATATTTCGTATAATAAAATACAAAAGAAATAGTGAGTGAGTGATGTCATCAGTCTCCTCATTTGCATACCGACCGAGATGTGCATATTACTGTTTTGTGAAATGAAGCGAAATTTTAAAACGTCATAACTTTTCTATTTTACATCCGATTTTGATGAAATTTTCAGTGTTATGCTTGTTGATTTTTTCTCTTTTTATTCAAATCAAGTTTTTGTTGGGGTGGACTTGTCCTTTAAAGGACGACTCCACCCCAACAAAAAGTTGATTTGAATATTTAAAAAAAAGGAAAAATCCAACAAGCATATTAAAGTCACTGAAAATTTCTTCAAAATCGGATATACAGAACACAACAACACTTTGAAGTTTCACTTAATTTCACAAAATATTTACACTGTATATATGCACATCCCAGATATGCAAATGAGGGAACTGATGACATCACTCACTCACTATTTCTTTTTCATGTATATTGTATTATATGAAATATGAAACATTCTAATTTTCTCCTCATTGTCCTGTAAAAACAAATATATTATTCCTCCCTGAACATGTACTATTGTGCTATAAACATTTATTGTTTAGTATTGTTGACACTCAATGTCAAATACATGTATGTAAAAATTGAAATATTGTATTTTCAAACAATACAAAACAAAAGAAACAGTGAGTGAAGGACATCATTGATTCTCTAATTTGCATGTGACTATTATTTGTGCATTTACTATTTGTAAAATTAAGCAAAACTTTTAGAATGTCATAAAAACTTCATACATCCAATTTCGCTGAAATTTTAAGCATTATGCTTGTTTGATTTTTCTCTATTGATTCAAATCAAATTTTTATTCTGAGGTGGACTTGACCTTTAAGTTCTGCATTGCAAAGCAAGGGCAGTATATTTTGATGTTTTACACAGATCTACATGTACGGTAATTATAAAATACAGGACATCCGACATTGCCTGTGCTACAATGTATTTCAAGCAATAAAATGGGGCAAACTTATTCAAAACTGTTAATACAGGCAAGTCTGATCCCAGAAATCTACATGTATTTAAGAATTGTAAAGGATTAAGTTTCAGAGTATTTTGGATCACTAAGATTTGAATTGTATCAAGTACCCAGGGGGGCCACTTACATGTACATTGGCGAGTGGATACCATGCGCGACCAAAAAAACACGTAAAAAGGATGTCTTTTTCACGATAGGGCACGTTACGTACGTAACATGATAAGGGTGTCAAAAACACAAAAATAATGAAAAAAGGGTATCTATTTCGCTAGGAAAATTAAGTGTTTAGGGTCGAATTAGCGGGGATGATAAAACAAAATTAAAATGTTTTATAAAGGATGTCCTTTTTGCCCCAACACTTCGTGTTTAGAGTCCGATTAGAGCGACGTGTAGAAGGTGGGGTCGTACTAAACCAAATAAGGTAAAGCCGACGACCGAAGGACCCGTAACAATAAAACATTCCTGTACTTGTTTAGGGGTTCATTTCAGGGAATATTTGTCAAGAGTATCGTTTTGTTTCCAATACTTGTTAAGGGTAGGGTTTCACACGCCAATACTTGTTAAAGGGTGCTTTTTCAGAACATGGAAATTAAGTGTTTTGGGTGCTTTTCGAGACCCCATGGTCGCGCATGGTATCCACTTGTGAATGGAAGTGGCCCCCCCGGGATCAAGTATCAAGCATCAAGCTCTGCCAACAAAAACTACATGTAGGCCAATATGTCTGTATTATTTCAGTGGTAGCAATAGATTTTTCATGGGACGGAATGAAAAAGTCCTGGTACTGTCTTACTGTATTTGTGAGAAGATTCATAGAAGTTGTTTTACATGTACAGGTATTAAAGACTGATGAGCATATTGTGTTCTGTTCCACCGGTGCAATGAGCAGACCAAGCAACAGCTGAGCTTTGAGGCATGCCGGAAGTTCCTGGAAATTTTTCAGACTTTTTACTTGTATCACACTCTTGACTATCAATGTAAAGGAATTTTTTTTGCATAGCTGCGTACTATACACTATTAAAATCAATACAACATACTTGTACATGTAGGCCAGCATGTGCCACATCCACACAATCATATAAAAGTGACATGCATACAATCAGATGTTCTAAAAGTAATAAAAAAACCAATACAGTGTAATAATACAGTGTAGTTACATTTATCTTCATGTATAGCGCTTCATACTTTGGTCCTCAGCGCTTTACATTTGATGTACCTATAGTATTATTATTACCCTGGCCATACAAGTAGGATTCATTCAATGTTCCACAAATTAGTGCACTATCACCACTCTTTGGAGAGCATCTGTCCAGGCAACCAGTTATCGGTACACAAATCTAATCACACTGATGTTCACATCCTACCAGGTACCCATTTAACACCTGGGTGCAGAGTGACAGATGTGGATAAGTGCCTTGCCAAAAGACATTAACACCGGGTGGGATTTGAACCCTTGACCCTTGTTTTTAGAGTCAAGTGACTGAACCACTACACCATGGCACCTCCACAGAATCAACACACACTATTTGTGCACAATTCATTTTTGCACTATCCATTTGTGAAAGGCAGCATGTACATACATGTAGATCTATAATGTACAAAGTACCTCCATGCCACTATTTAGTTCCAAATATTGCTTTATGGAAAGTACTGTGCTTTTTGGATTTCAATTTTGCAAGCAGCATAGATATACATTTATATAATTTCCTTTTTTTGTTCAAAAGATCACATCCCACAAAATTAAATGCAACCAACATGTTGCAATGCAAAATTTATGGACAATGCATACTCTGTAGCATACATGTGCCACTAGTCTGTGAAGAAAATTCTTTTGAAAGGAAGAAGAGTACAGATACAGAGTAAAGTAAGCAAATCTTGGTACGATCAATTACATGTATACTGTAGCACATGGTTTGCAATTCAAAACATTCTCTGTGTTGGACACAAAGAAGACATACAACACAACATACAGGCAAAATGAGAGTCGATATTGCAATATGGCATAATAGGATTTTTTTCAATGAGTTATTAATATTGTATGGATACAGAGATATTAAATAATTTCAAGGACAAAGAAGGGTGTTAAACATGATCATCAAAGAGTGTAAAGCATGAACAGGAAAGTTTCTAGATACAGGATTATTCAAGAGACATTTCAAGAAGCACCTTGTCAGTAATACCTCAGTCACATTTGCTCTACGGCGGCCGTACAGTGAGTCAAGAACAGTCATTTTAACATTTTTGGTATCAGCTACATACATGCATGTAGGTGGTTTGAATAAAATGACTGTTATGGACTTGCTGTACAGCCGCCGTAGAGCAAATGTAACCGAGGTATAATTCTGCAGACACTTTTGCTCCCAGTATTAATCAAATGATTCAGTGGCTTATAAAATCATTGACAGCATGCTTCAAGGAATGCTGCCCTGATAATGCCTTTGTATGGTATATAAACCACAAGTAGCTCAATCGATACTATATAAAGTGTTAAATATTGTGCATAGAGTTTGTACTTTTAATAGAGGGATGAGACTAATGTTAGACAGTAGTAACTTTTCCACCAAACATGGGATAAACATGCAGCATGGTATTATCTGTCACGAACACCAATTCTCTCTTACCTCCCCCATCAACTGTATCAACCTTCTTGCTTGTTGTGTATACAGGAGGCACAGACTGTTCCGAGGTCATCCTGAAGCACCGACCAAAGGTTGAGAGAAGAACAGGCAGGAAGATGAGGCTGTGGACCATACCAAGAATCATAACCATGAACATGATCTTGAAGAATGTTCTGAAGATGTAGCTTGGGGAAAACACTAGTACAATCGTGGCCAAGATGGTTGACAGCGCACCCTGGACGATAGGCATCCCAAGGGAGTAGAGTGCCATGACCGCCTGGCGCTCTGCAATAGAGAGCTTCTGATGGTGTTGGTCGTGGCCATCAAAGCATTTCTTGGTGGACAGAAAGGCATAGGTGATGTGTGCCGAAAAGTCCACACTGAAGCCAATGCAGAGGATGATGTTGATCATGGAGATGCCATCTAGGCGTACGTCCCACAAGGACATGTAACCAATGATACCTATTTGGATGGAGACGATGCAAGCTGTTACCATGACAGCACAGAATGGATGTGGGATGAGGAGAAGAGCGATGCAAAACATGCATCCTACAGCTATCAATATGTTTTGAATTGTCAGTGGACGAACCACTACAAACTGTTCGTAGATTATGAACATAGGAGAAAAAGTTGTCAAGTTCATATCAGCTTTATCAGCCCGAGCTCGGACATCAGTCATCATTTCCATTTGCTGGTGGGTCGTTTCCAAACTATCTCCTAATATAATAAAGCGTGATTCAGCAATTTCTGTTCTATTTGAGCCATCTTTGAAAATGATGTCTTCTACATATTTGGAAAAATATGGCACTTTTAAGAACTGATCGACCAGAAGTGTCATGAATTCATTTACCCTCCGTTCTTTTGGAATGTGTATCAGATCAAGGAATTTTAAGAAGTCTCTCAACCAAAATTCAGTCATGTTTGATGTGTGGATGTATTCACTATTTTCAAAATCAGAAATGACCTGTTCTAAAGATCGTTGGACAGATGGATCACTGTAATTTAATCTGTCATGTATGGCTACAGACACAGGGGGTCCGTATTCTGTGAAAAATTTGGTTTGATAATCAAAGAAAGTATGAGTAGGTGAACCATCGCCAGATAGCTTTTTCATTTCTAAGCCTTCATTGACATGGAATAAGCCAAAAATGGCAGTACCCATGTATGCCAGGAACAAGAGAAGAGCAAAGACCTTCACTGCTGGAGTCATCAGAACGGGACCATAGTGGTCTCTGAAGAATGTCATCAGAGCTGTTTCACAAGAACTCTTCAAAGTATCACGATCCTTTGATGAAGACCCGCCAGAGCAAAACAGCTTGTAGAACTTGGTTTTAGCCTCGTGGCGGGGAACAACCTTAGCCAGAGTAATGCAGTGTCGGTTAGCTGCTTCTCTCCTCCCACTGTACACCATGCAAGCCCCAAAGAAAGTGATTTGAAAGAGGTAGTCAAAGATGACAGCCACTCCTGTATAGAGACAAAAGACTCGGACAGCTGGAAGAGGCGAGATTGCTCCAATCCCAAAGGCTAGGGCATCAGTAATGCTGGTTATGGTGATGGACACGGCAGCTTCAGAAAAAGTGTGACCCATGCGTTCTTCTACCGTGTCTTGGGGATTTGTCTTCCGCCATGCAGCAATCATGATGAACATATCATCGATCCCAATGCCTTGAAAACAAAACAAAACAATGGTCTTTAATACAAAGAAAACAGAACGTATCAAAAATTCTTCAAACAAATTTACATGAACATGAGCATACAGAACATTTACTTCATACAAAATTGTACATCAACAGTAAACTATGGATTCTTGAATGCATATGGCCAAATTTTGATATGCCTCTATTTCAAAATCAGAATGTTATAGTATTACAGTCCTCACACCTAACCCAAGGCTCGACATTAGCGGTGGCCCGGTGGCCCAGGGCCACCAAAAATTCATCTCGGGCAACCATTATTGAAAAAATGTTAAGTTTTGGTGGCCCGAATCGGGCAACCAATAATTTTCAAAGTAGCGCAATTTTTCTCCAGATTTTGCATGCATTAATCAACTTTCTACAGTTCAACTTGCAAGCCAATTCGTCATGCGCCTTTTTTGTTAATCTACATGTACACACAAATACACACACACAAAGATTGCATCTTAGTCATTACAGTATGTAGGCCTACCGCTAGCATACAGTAACTATTATTCAGCCGGCCGCGCCGGCTGTCTGGCTGAGCTTTGCATGTATGAAACCACTGCAGCTAGCTGTGCGTTGGCAGACTATTCAGACTGAGGGAGCCGCGATACGAAATGTTACTGCTAAGAAATCTTCCCCAGAACTTTGAAAATCTACGTTAAAGTCACATTTTACACCAATGAAATGCCCTTCTACAGTCCATATTGATTATTTGCAAGCATTAAAAGGAGGAATTATGACCTCTCTTTTGACTCAAAAAGACAGATTTCCAAATGCATTAATACACATACATGTGCATTTGTAATGTTGATATTTGGTTTATTTCGAAGCTGTGTCTCTTCTAGCCAAAAAAAAATAGACAGCTTCTTTCTTTCTTGTTTATAAATGACTTCTTAAACCATTCTTAAGGAAGTAAATACTTTTGGAAGGCATTTCATTGATATGAAATGTGAAATTTTCCATCATTTTGTCAAATATAGGGAAGGAATTTTCTCACTGTTTTTTCCAGATAACTTTGGCCGTTTTCTTATTTTTTTCCTTCATTTTTTTACACTGATTAAACCATTTATATCCCTTCCCATTGAATATGCCTGATTAAAGAACTTGTTTCTACTGAATAATAATTATAATTTTCCCCATTTTTTGATAATTTTGTCTTATTCATTTTTCTTACATTTTCTTTTGTTTTTTCAATTTTTTTTTCCTGTTCTTTGTTTTTTTTTACTTTCTTCATTTTTTCTTTTGTTTTATTTCACTTATTAATTTTTACAAATTTTGTTTTCTTTTTTCAATATACTATTCTAAAAATCATTTTTGTTTATTTCCCCCTTTTACACATTGTTCTAATTCTGCAGCATCTTTTTCCGTGATTTTCTCCTGCTATGATATGCTGGAAAAGAGAAAATAAACTGGATTTGGGGCCTGCATAATCTAGGTTTTACGATCAAAAAGGAAGAAAGGAAAAATCATTGTTTTGTAAATCTATCTGAGTTTGCTATTTATTTACTTTACCATTATGATGAGTGTGTGTCTATATGGAGATTAAAAGTCCACACAACCTGGGAACAATACAATTATTTTATTCTCTTTCAATCATTTTATATTTACAATGATAGAACAATTAATATATTACTACAAAATAAGCAAAGTAAAATAACAGCAAGCACGATTTACATGTACATACAAGATGTACCTGGTAGTGACTGCAGAATATTTCAGTTTCTTTTATTCATTTTTAATTAATGTTTTTCTTTATATTTTTCGGGCCACCAAACTTTACTAATGGGCCACCAAAAAAAATTATTTGAAGGTTTTGGTGGCCCAAACGGGCCACCAGCAAAAAAAGTTAATGTGGAGCCTTGCCTAACCTCTTGAACTTTTCAAATAATGACCTTCGTGACATTTGGACTTGTGACCCCATGATGATCAGATCACCAAGTAACATTTGAAAGAACATTGACTTCATCCACAAGCTCTAAATTCCATAAGCATGTGCACATATACAAGTTTAGTTTTAACCAAAAAAAAATTAAGTCGGAAAAATATTTTGATTTTTGTTCTATGTGACCATGCATAAAGTCATGTTTGCGATAAATTAACAAACTCTCAAACAAAGCACACTTCTTCATTTTTTTTTTTGGGGGGGATGCCTTGTCCATCAACCTGTTGAGTTGCTTAAGTACCAAGTCTGAGGTAGTACCTTGTTATTGCCTTATTATCCACTCATTGTACATGAAGATGTTTACAGTACATTCTCTCTCTCTTTCTCTTCTATGATTACCGTACTGTGATTATATTATGGTCTCGGGAGCCCAGCCTTAGAAAGGCCATTGGCCTATGCTACATGGCGCTCCCTCATATTCTCATTTATTCTCTTGTTATTAAAATGTATTTCTAATTTTTGTATCTTTATTTGTGAATTCTTTTTTAATCAGAATTTGGAATAAATAAATGAAATGAAAAAAAGAAATACAAGTTATGATATAAAAAAAATAACAAAAACAATTATTTTAACGAACCATGTAATACATGTACCTTGATGGCACCAGTGAGTGGTCACTATTTTTTTTGTGCTTCTGATGGTTCAAGGATCAAACTATAAAATCAGATTGTATAAGAACCACTTTAGTCATGCGCAAGTCCACATACATGGCAACCATGTGTGAAAAAAAATGAAATTAAACATTTGTTTCACTCACCGATGATCAAGAATGGCATCGAAGCAGCCACAATATTGAAAGGAACACCAATGTAACACAGGAGGCCAGTCGAAGATCCAATAGCCAGTGAGGCAGAGAACAATCCAAGCATTGCAAGGGTTGTCTTACTGAGCACCCAGTCAGCCACCAAGCAGGAAGCAACAGCAAAACAAGAGAGAAGCACCACAGCGACGATCAGGTAGGGTAGGATTGTAATCGTAAGGTTGGTGATTTCTTTCTCAAGAGAATGAGAAACGATGAAAGATACCGAGATGACTTCTGAAGCAAAGTCTGTAGCGTAATGGATGAATTCTTCTTCCCATTCTTTGTTCACTTTTTGCATTTCTGGGATGGTGTCCAAGTAATAATTAAGTGAAAAAAGACCGGCTGACAAGATTACAGAGTCTTCATCAATAATTACATCTCCCAGAGAGGCCCCAACAAATATTGCACTAGTTTTGGTAGGTTGGTAGAAAGGGTAGGTGACATTGATTTCTCCAACGCGACTTGCGTTGTAAGAATAGGCTTGAAGAATAGGGTTTGCAAGACAAGCTCCTTGCCGCATTGCACACAAAGATGAATAATTGAAGGTTGTCCCAGAGGAGTTTTGCACTGTGATGCTTTGTACTCCATGATCAAAGTGCAGTATTTCGCGAATGACATCATCCTTCATGACATTATTGCCATTTATCGGTATTGCAATAGCATTAGAACCCTGATCAAATATACCCTTGCCCCGCGAAGGAAAATAATCATCATAATTGACTGGGTATTTTTCGTACAAAAGAACACTTTCATCCCTTGCTTGACTCTTGTCAGGTGTAAAAAGACGGATAGAATCTGTGTCTAACTGTATAAAGAGGACCCCAAGACTTAGCCCAATGGCCATGACTAGAGATCCGAGTAAGACAATCAGAGGTTTGCGAGCAATCTGCTTTCCATAGCCGTGGAAAAATCTCACAAGGAGTCGGTCTATGCAGTCAAAGTAAGTCATTTTGCTGCGGATGTGGATTTCATCAGTGACCTACATGTGACAGCGATCATCAGTACCCTGTGTCCTTTAGAATAATTCCCTGTGCTGATACCATGCTTCTTATATACATGTAGGCTACTAAAGCAAAGTCCATCTGACCTATTACTGAAAAGACCTGGCCTCCCTCGAAGAACAGCAAATATCAAGGCAGGTTGAATCTGGCTCTGGAAGGCAAAAGACAAATAGAATAAAAATTAGTCATGCTATTACAATTTAGGTAGATAGTCTTATCTAATGGTAAACATTAGTTTAGACACATACAAAAACATACTAAAACAGTAGGAAGTGTTGTGATATTGGCCAGCTGGCACAATTGCTCCATAAAACACATGTATTCTTGCCAGTATCATTTTCTCTTTCTCATTTGGCTTCAAGTACAATATGTAATTCAAATCAAGACCAAATTTGTTTTATTATACAAACCAATACCTTAATTTTATAATTAAAAATTGTAAAATTATGCCCAGGGCATACATGTAGGTGCATATTAGTAGCCCGTGGCACGGGCTTCGGGTGCGCTCAAGCAGAGGCGATGGTCGGACAGCGCTCTGTTGGCCGCTTTTCACCAAAAATGCAGTTTATTGTAGCGGATCAATGTGGCCGGAACGGCGTAACGAAAAATAAGCGAAGCTTTGGACAGGATTTCTTTCTTCTTTTTTCTCGATAAGAAAATGCTTTGCTTTGGAGCAGCTTTCTTTGTAATTTTCTCAATACGATAAAAATACTATGCCTTGGAACTATTTTCGAATTATCCCGCTTAATCGCAGACCTGTATAGATTCACTAGAACTTCGACTCAGGATTATCTATTCATGGCATCGGACTAAACTGCATCGATGCCTCGCATGAGCATGATTTGCTCTTCTTGCGCTGGTGGAGATGTAAGTTTTCTTGAACCTCGAGATTAATTGCGAATAGGGCTATACTAAAAAATCTTGAGACTGGGCAAACTCCATCTATATGCATGTACCAGAACTACCTGTACTCTGTAAAAAATGCCCTGGGGCTGTATGAAAATCTCCACTGGCTAATTTGTAATAAGAATGGTCGTAAACATCTTGACAGGTCATTAAATAACCAGCTCCAGGGCCCAGGCCTCAGAGTTTAATAGATACCTAGGGAAATCTCAAGGTCTTCAAGATCAAAGAAAAATATGTACATGTACATGTAACTGTATGGCACTATGCTGACCTACATTGTACATGTACATGTAGTCTGCAAACACAGAACCTTAGTTTTTGCAATCTGCGTATACATGTATGCTTTTCACACTGCACTTTTTGTCCTAAATTGGTGGGGCTAAGGGAGGGGGGTCTTAGCCCCACCAATTTCCCGGGTTAAGCTTAGCCCACTTCGTTTTTCACACTACGTTTTAGCAAAGTGGGCTAGCACGGTAAATAGTACGGTACTATCTAGCCCTGCAAAAAAGCAGAGTTAGCCGGCTTATTGTGGTGCTAGCACCACAATTGCGGTGCTAAGAGATGCAGTGTGAAAACGAAACAGGGCTAAGGAAATGTGGTGCTAAGCATTAGCCAATCACGGAAGTCGAATTGCGCGTTTATCACGCTCTGTATGGTCAAATCATCAATATTCATGAGATGAGGGATAGTCCGGGGTTAAGGCATTAACCACGGTTGAGCAGATAGTATGGGGTTAAGAAAGACAGTGTGAATCGAAAAAAAGATAGTATGGGGTTAAGGATAGTCCGGGGTTAAGGAAAGTATGGGGTTAAGGAAATGCAATGTGAAAAGCATAATAGTCAGACAGAGTCTGAAGTAGTACATGTAGATTCTTGGCTAGTTCAGAGACAGATACCTTGTTCTCATTACAATCTTAAAAAATACATGTATACTGAAAACCAGGTACGAAGATCGCTTTTAACTAGCTTTCCTATTTCATCATCCGAAAATGGTTTTCAATACCACTTCACGCATAGCGGTCTTGTTGCTATGGGACCGCTCTCAGTGGGGCGACATGTTTCTCGCTAAATTTGAAACTGCAGCATAACCCTTGCACACACAGTGCGGAGACGTAGCATAATCAAAATGTGCAAAGATCACTTCCCGAAGGATGGTTGTGTCTTCACCCCAGGGGGGGGGGCACTTCCACTGACGAGTGGATACCAGACGCGACAATGGGGCTTCGAAAAGCACCCTGAAGTATTTTCCATATTGCACCCCTTAATTAGCCAGTGAAACCCTACCCCTAACAAGTACTAGCCTATTGGAAACAAAACGGTACCCTTGACAAATATTCCCCTAAACAATTACCTGTACAGCGATACTTAAATTCACGGAGTCGGATGTGATCACAGATGTCGGATTTACCTTGTACCGCCCCACTTTCCACACCTCGCTCAAATAGGACTCTAAACCGGGCTCTAAAACATGTACATGTAGTGTTAGTGTTGGGGCAAAAAGTACATTATCCCTTATAAAGCATTTTGGTCTTTTTATACCCTCGCAAATTTGACCAGAAACACAGCGCTAAATACATGTACAGTAATTGAAATTCGAATAACTTTTCAATTCTTTGGATTTTTCTCAAACCTCTGGCAATATTTTTCATTATTTTTTCTGCAATTTTTACAATTAACTTTTTATTGTCAGGGTGAACTTCCCTTTTAATAAATAAAGTGACAAATTTTAGTCTATGCTGCAGACTAGTGCTGACCTGATGCACCTGTGAGTAACTTTGAGTCTACAATTAGAATGGTGATTCATCAGGATATTAAACCTGTATTCATCATGAGAATCTGAAAATATCATTATTATTATTAGGCTAGAAAATATCAAAATTTGCTGTACATTAGCTGTCATTTTGTGGGGATTTTGCAAACTGCCGATCGGCCGCAAATTTAACGCCATGCGAAAATAGCACGAGAATATTGCCACATTTGAATCTGTGTAATGCCCAACTGCAAAGGTTTGCTAAACTGCAAAAATCCTATGTGATGAAAAAAATTGAGATATGAACCCATACGGTACATGTTTACAAAAATATGTGGTTGAGAAATACAGCATTTTTTGTAATCCGAAAAGTTAGCTAGAATTTCACTTTTTTATTTCTCAAACATAATCATAGCTTACATTATTTTCGAACATATTTTTCTATCAATATTTACATGTATTTTCAATGAAATATGATTTATTGTCATCTGATTCAAATGAACTCAGTTTTTTATTGCCATGGAATTGAAAGCTTGTCCTTGAAGTATTAAAATTTTGATCAAGGCATATTGATGAATACATGTAGCTACCTGTCTAGTCATCTGGAAAGGAAAAAAATATCATGATCATCCACAAAAGCAAGATGAATTTAAAAGCCAAACATTGTCAATTGTATTTCAGCACACAGGAGCTTAACCTTGAACGTTATGTGCGGCAGCGGAGCATTGGTTCTTCTGATTGTAAAATTGATGGGTCACTTCCAAATATCCATTGACGAGTGGATGTGCGACCAAAAAAACATGTAAAGGATCTCTTTTTCAAGACAGGGCATGTTACGTATGTAACGTACTGTAAGTAAGGGTGTCAAAAAAAAGGGTATAGATCTACATGACATTATATATTTCGCTAAGAAAGCAACACGTTTATGGCCCAATTTGCGAGGGTATAAAAGATTATACTACTTAATAAAGGATCATCATGGATGTACTTTTTTTTAAGGGTCCTGTGGGAGATGGGGTTGGTACATGTACGTACCCAGTGCCCTTATTAACGCTGACATATGTTACCTGGTTTGTTTGCATGCTACTCTGGTATTGTGTACTGTTAGGAGGTCAAAGTAAGGGAATACTTCGTCCTTGGGTAGATTTGTTTCTAATACTTGTTAAGGGTAGGATTTCACATGCCAATACTTATTAGGGGTGCATTTTCAGATCATGAAAAATACACTTGTTTAGTAATTAGATACCTTTATAAAGTAGGTGTCTTATTTCAAGCATTGCGATTGGCCAATAAGTACGCATCACATAGACATCCAACTTTTTTTGTGCACTGCATGGCAGTGCAAAAGGTGCGCAATGAAATCTGTGACATTGCACGCTCAAGTAAACCAGTGCGGTAGAAGAACCGGGAGAAGAACCCCAACAAAACTGTACTGTAACTTTTTAAGAATTTGTTTCTGTGTTTCTATTTTATAAAACAAATGCTGCACTTGCTCTGTTGTGTGTAAAAGTAAAAGCAGAGAAAGTTCGGTTTCTTCAGATGGTGCACACTGGGCACTTGCCGCCAGCGGCATGTGCACAGTGCGTCACCTACATGTACATGTACAGTATCTGAAGAAACCTTGCGTGCTCTGCATTTCCACATAAGACACTCAGCTGCATGCATTACATGTATATTTGTGTACTAAAAATGTTCGTGTAGGCTCAACTCTCTACTTCACTAGCGCTACACTACGCTCCACCTACCTGAACATGCATATTTATTGCTTGTAAAAATCATACATCTAAACAATCTTAACAAGAATAAGAAGCTGAATTTCTTACTTTACACCAGGCTAATTTCACTCCATATATCCATCCTCCATTTAGCCTCAAAATTGGTGTTTTAAAGCCAACATGGAGTTCCTCACATATAATTCACTGCCGATTTCAAAACATTGCATACAATGTGCATGCGCAAGGGTCTGAGCTAGCCTGGAGGCGTCTGGGGAGTAAAAGTCATCTACTCTACGTTGGCTTACTCCCCACTGATGCCTGGGATGCCAAGCGGGAAGACAAAGAAATCGAGATGGCGATGCGTAAACACGGCCGGAAGCTCTTCCCATCTTTTCATTTCACATTTTTCTCGTTTTTTAATGAATTCTTCTTTAAAAACAAAATCAATATCGCAGAAATGTTGGAAATGAAGTTGAACCCCATGTACATGTTTATGGGCTAGATCGAGGGAAAGAAGAAATCTCGGGGCGAAAGTCTCAGGTTTTGTACGTCCGTACATGCGTGAATATAGCTTGGCATCCCAGGCATCAGCGGGGAGTAAGCCTACACAGAGTAGATGACTTTTACTCCCCAGACGCCTCCAGGCTAGTCCCCCGGTGGGGTCACTCAGCCGCAGAGGGGGACACGTATGACCGTTACCACAAATGCAAGTGACCCCCTATTGCAGTCAATTTCAAGGACATTTTATGAAATTTCCCCCCCTATTTTCACGCAAAACAAGGACAAAATTGCGGTAAAATGGTACCTTGAAACACCCCTAATTATAAGATTGTAAGGACACTTTTGCCCATTTCGCAAATTTACCCCTATTTACCGTATATAAGGACAGGGCATTTACACCCTTTCCTCAGGAAATTGCAAAACAGGCGTCAGAGTGCTCAGTCTTTAAAGATGACCAAGAGCCATGTCATACTGATACAATACTGTAATCCAAAAGAACTTTATTTTGCTTAAAAAATAAGAAAAGTAGAATTCTTTGTAAAAATAAATGTAGAGTTGTCCATATACAGATACATAGCATGATGCGCGCGCCTTCTGCGGCATCTCCCCTTTTTCCTGACCCCTATTTCCATCAGATCGAGGACGGTGAGCACCCCTATTTTCACTACTTCGAGGAGTGTTCTGTCCGCGGACGTTCCGTGAAATTGACCCCTTTTCCCGCGATTTTGGTAACGGTCATGCGGTCCCCAAGTCATATTAAGTGACCCCACCGGGGCTAGTCATAGCTCCCTGGGTTAGCATGACATGTGACGGCCTCAAAATCAAAATGCAGCTTTTCTCATCAAAGTCCCAGAATCATGTGTAAAGTGAATGGATGTGCAGACATGGCACCATCCTTTTATTCAATCTGAAATCTGGCCAAGATTTTTTCCAACAACGTCATACCTTACTCTCTCAATTTCGTAGTCACATATTGTATTACCGGACACAATCATATTTCCGGACAGGCATATTACTGCGTACGAAATCAATTTCGTACTGTAAGACTTCCGCAGTTCAATTTCACAGATCAATTAAAAAAACAAGATTGCAAAAACAGGCGAAAATTTTTAACTTTTCTCTGATTTTTCTCTAAAATGACAGAAAATGCTTAAAATATCATACATACAATGTAGTATTGCATTAACAATCAATCCCAATTGATCAATTTTCTGATGGAAATACGGACCTGATTTGCCGAATTTCAATCTCGTCTGCTCAATCGATCAGATCGTCAACGGCTAGTTATCAAGGTACCCGGTGCCCCAGCCGTGCCGTGCGCGAGGTTTACCATGATAGAGAGCCGTCGACGATAGACAGCACATCAATAGAACTTGATGACTGAGGGTCACGATATGAACGAGCATTATTAATGCTCGTTCATATCGTGACCCTCAGTAATCAACCATATCGAGCGTGCAATAAAAAAAATGAAATTAGTTTATAGCAAACATATTTATTACAAAGATCTACTCAGAATCGATATAAGAAAGCAAACAAAAACTTTGAATTTACTCACGAGATGATTATATTCTTGATAATGATGTAAGAAAGAATTGGTGTGATTAAATCACACCAATTCTTTCTTACATCATTATAATCAAGAATAATATTTATCCGTCCGGAATTATGATGTAATTTGTCACGCACGAAAATAATCGTTTTTCACGGAGGGGTATCCGGCAAGTGGGGTGCAAAGAAAACGGTTGGAAATATAAAATAATTTCATCATACTCATAATTTTTAGAATATTTGGAATAGCAGGTGATAATTTTTCTTGATTGTATTTCCTCTAGTTGTAATTTTTAAAACACTGAAATAAAGGTGTCCGGCAATTAGGATACACTGCATGCTGCAGTATATGAGATTTTTACACTTACACAATTTTCTAATAAACATTATTTCATATTATTTGTACTAATTTCGACACAAACATGACAAAAATATGAATAGTAGTACATTTAAATACTTTCTGTCAACTTAATACATCATAAAAAGACATCAGCATTAAGACAACAATGATCAAGTCCGCACCTGCAACTTTACACCATCAGGATGGCGCAGCAGGCCAGGGTCACTCGACGATCGACTTTGAAGATGTCCGGGCCGCGGCCCCGCCCCTGTCGATAAGATCCGCTGTGCGCTGCGAGCAATGCCTCTGCCTCTCTGCCTCTGGAGCTGGTTTTGGTGCCACCAAATGGTAGATCATAGAAGATGTATCCCTATTGACTTTCCTGCAAACGTTACAAAATATCGAACCAAATGTGCGTCCTTTCCCATTATATCCTGCAAGCTACTTTAGGTTCTTCTTGAAAAAAATGTATCGAATTTATTATGCCCATTTGATTCCGATGCGCTGTAAGCTAAGCGCTAGAACACTTGCAATTTCCTCAACAGCTCGAAGCACCAGCTCTCGATCCTCCAGGCAGGTGCTTTTTATCTGGATGCATGGGCCCCCAACAATGCGCTTTTCAAAATAATAGCGAGAAGGGAGGCAAATGAGCCCATTTTTCATGAGATATAGAGTAGAAATCAAGAAATACATGGCAAAAACAAACCATTGTCATCACAAAAATGTTATAACTGTCAAAATGAAAATAATCAGCCTTTAAATTGCCCATCATTTAGAAATTAGATCATCAAATTACCAGGATTACCACTCTTCCGTCTTTTTCCTTGAACATTGTCCATCTTATTTCCGTATTTCCGACTTTTCCTGTTTTCTGTGTATTAAAAAAGTCGGAAAGTGGCCCCCCCCCCCCTATTTCATATCAATTTGTTGTGTACAAAAAACGCTCCTTTTATAAGGCATAGAAATGGGACGTTTAACGCACAGTCACTAATACGCGCCGCTGTCTTCGCATCGTGCAGGCAGTCTACGTGTATAGTGGCGGGCTGCTACATTGCGGTGCAGGGGTGTTCAACGTACATATCGTGAGCGCACTCAGCTGCGCGTTTTCACTTCTTCTCCTTTCTCTCCTTTTCTTGTAATTTTTCCTCGCATTACTTGTTTTCATAAATTTCCCTCTCACTTTCCTTGTTTTCTCACTCCCTTCAGTTTTGTAACTCTTCTTGATCACTTGCATTCATTGGCACACCCCCGGTCAAAAATGGTACGGTTCTATCCAACATACACTCAAGTCGTCGCTGTACGAATAGTGAAATTCTTCACGCGCTGCGTTGCCTAGCTATGCGTGTTTACTGTGTACTGTACTATGTACACACAATGCCATCGGCTGAACCGGCCGCCAAACTATAGTGACCAAAATTGCAAAAGCTTTTGCAAATGTGAAAAGTGACAGAGGTTTTTTTATCCAATCAAAATCATTCTTAGGTATTCGCAATCTACAGCATTTTCTGCAAAATGTCTTTTTTTGATAGGGTCTATTGTGACCTATGTATTTTTTTACAACAATGTGAAGTCGCACCAAACGTTTCGTTTCCCGCACTTGCCCATTGGCTCATGTACAAATGGATTTCCAAAATCATCAAGAAAGGTTCCAAAAACCTCAAAAGTGACAGAACTTAATTTTACTAAAATTGACTGAAAATCATATCATGTTCAAGGTGAGAATCTGCTCTATTCTATTCTGTTTTGATAGATCACCTTGTTGACGCGTTTGGGAGATATCTTAGTAAATCCCTCAAAAACTGCATATTTTCTATTATTCTCCATAGGGAAATAATTTATCACGCTACGCACTGCAAAAAAGGAGCGCAAACAAATTGATATGTTTTTTTTTTTGCTTCCTTGTGGACCACCCCCTAATTTTATGGCTTCCGCCGCCAATGCCCCAATTAATTTACTGTCCTTGTCCTGCCCGCGATAAGTTTCAGTATTTTTGTAGGATACCTATGGCATGAATTGAATTACATCCAGTAATTGGCAATGGACGTACCGGTAGGCCCTATACAAAATTTTGATTTACAACTGGCAAGACTACCCCCGCCTATATAATGCAGTGCTTCCACTCTTACCGAAATCCAGAAAATTATGGGAAGAATTTGCTATTTATAAATTTGCAAGATCATTTGGGGAAATGGGAAATTCTGGGAAGATCATTTCCAGGAATTATATTATTTTCTGAATATTATGTCAAATCTTCTCAAAATGGATCTTTGTAATATGAAAATGTCAAAATTTTTGCTTCGGCTCGCAATTCTTTTGGCTGAGCTGATACACCGTACATTTCGATTTTTTTTTGCAGAAGCGGATCTAGAAAAAAAATCCGGGGACCGTTTTTTTAAATCTTATCTTTTTTAAAACTTGTAATTTTATTTTATTCTATTTCTATGTATTTATTTCATTTATTATTATTATTATTATTTCTTTTTAGGCTAACAGTGCTTATTCCAAGGTCCCCAATTCTTTGTATCTGTGTTGTTAACTGGCCTTACATTGCAGGAAAATGCAACCTAATTTTACAAATTTTCATGGGGGTTAATTTAGCAACGACCTCTATACCAAAAATAGTGGTGTTTTAGATGGAAGAAAACGCCATTTTCACACACAGATTTTCAAATTTTTTCCCTACTGTTGGAGGGGGACACCCCCCTCACACACCCTCCCCCTCGCTCACTCCGCTAGCTTGGACTCGGTCGCTACGCTCCCTCGCATACCACCCCAACCCCTCCCCCCTTTATAAAAAGCTAGATCCGCCCCTGTTTTGCCCCCTCGAAATGTTTGGCTCATCAGTACAAAACATATAACGGCCCTATATGCCTATATGTCATCTTTTTGTGTATATAGAAGAGAAGTATTAGGCTACATCTTTTAGAGTTGACAACATCTGTAAAATTCTAGGATATTTCGTAAAATTCCAGAAACTTCCAGAGTAAATTCTAGGAATTTCGTATTGGAAAGTGGAAGCACTGACCCCGCCCCCGAATACAATCTAGCTCTCTCTCTCTCTTCTTTCTTGCTGATCTATATTAACACTATAGTGCAATATACCCCCGGGGGGGCCACTTACATTGACGAGTGGATACCATGCGCGACCAAAAAAACACGTAAAAAGGATGTCCTTTTCACGATAGGGCACGTTACGTACGTAACGTGAAAAGGGTGTCAAAAACACAAAAATAATGAAAAAAGGGTATCTATTTCGCTAGGAAAATTACGTGTTTAGGGTCGAATTTGCGGGGATGATAAAACAAAATTAAAATGTTTTATAAAGGATGTCCTTTTTGCCCCAACACTACGTGTTTAGAGTCGTATTTGCGCGAGGTGTAGAAGGTGGGGTCGTGCTAAACCAAAAAGGTAAAGCCGACAACCAAAGGACCCGTAACAATAAAACATTCCTGTACTTTCATGTTTAGGGGTTCATTTCAGGGAATATTTGCCAAGAGTATCGTTTTGTTTCCAATACTTGTTAAGGGTAGGGTTTCACACGCCAATACTTGTTAAGGGGTGCATTTTCAGAATATGGAAATTACGTGTTTAGGGTGCTTTTCGAGACCCCATGGTCGCGCATGGTATCCACTCGTGAATGGAAGTGGCCCCCCCCCGGGAATATACCGTAGTCTAGTCCAGCCTGGACCTTGTTGTTTGGCAGTGCCCTTTCCCAAGAGCTAACACAGAGGGCACATGTCTCCCAATCTCTAATCAGCGCCAGTCTACTCATCTTGACTCCCCAACAAGATGAATAGATTGGCGCCATATTAAGTATATCTCTATGATTGGCGCTGATTAGAGATTGGGAGACATGTGCCCTTTATGTTAGCTTTTGGGAAAGGGCACTTCCAAACAACAAGGTCCAATCTGGACAAATGATAGTCTCTCGTTCTCTCCCTCTCTCTTTCCCTTGCCTCTTTCCATCAAAATTGATTTTGTCCCCGGCTCCAATTCCCTTCTTTCTCTTCACCGTCTCTAATTTCCAATCATCTTATCTTGCTCCTCCTTCAAATTCAGTTAAAAAATCTTTTGATGCGGATAGTAAAAACAAAAATAATAATATAACACTTTTTGTATGCGACCAATAAATTGCTGATGTACTACATTTATTTGATCAATTCAGAATAATTAAAGGACTAGTCCGCCCAAGCAAAAAGTTGATTTAATAAAAAAAAAGAGGATGAAAATCCAACACAACACTGCAAATTTCATTAAAATCGGTTGTAAAATAAGAAAGTTATTACATTTTAAAGTTTCACTTAATTTCACACAACATATGCACTCCTGATCCTGGTCTGTATGCAAATGAGGAGACTGATGACGTCATCAACTCACTACTTCTTTTGTATCTTATAAACATATATGACTTTATTTTAATTTTCTCCTAATTGTCAAGTACACAAGGCAGTCCTTATTGTGAAGTCTGCAGACTTCACAATAAGGACTGCCTTTACTTGACAATTTGAAAAATTCGTTTTTCATTGTTTTAAAATTAGGCCTACAATATTTCCCTTTTTTTGTAAAAAAAGAAGAAAATATTGTAGGCCTAATTTTAAAACAATGAAAAACGAAAGAAATAGGGAGGGAGGGACATCATCTGTCTTATTTGCATGTCACTGAGTTGTGCATATCACTGTTTTGTGAAAAAAAGCAAAACTTTGAAATGTCATAACTTTCTCATTATTTTTTCATCCGATTTTATGAAATTTTCAGTGTTACCCTAGTGTGGCTTTTCTCTATATATTCATATCAACATTTTCTGATGTAGACTTGACCTTCAAAAGTTCAAAAAAATAAATAAAAAAGAAACATAAAAATGGAACTACCTATATAAATCCATGTCCTACAAAAAATGTTATTGACAATCTAGATGGATATCACATTAAAAGTACAATTGTTCTTTATTATATATATATATCTTCACACCCGTAAACTAGAATTCAATTACTACAACTATAGTAGATGAAATCTTTTGTGACATATGGTAATCACAAAGATATGAGCACTTGTTCATTACACATCAGGAAACCTCTCCATCCACATTTTGTATTAAAGTACTAGTCCACCACAACAAAAACTTAATTTGAATAAAAAGAGAAAAAATCAACAAGCATAACACTGAAAATTTCATCAAAATCGGACGTAAATTAAGAAAGTTATGGCAGTTTAAAGTTTCACTTCATTTCGCATAAAACAGTTATATGCACATCTCGGTCGGTATGCAAATAAGGAACTGATGACATCCCTCACTCACTATTTCTTTTGTATTTTATTATATGAAATATTTTCATTTTCTCGTAATTGTCATGTGAAATGAAGTTTCATTCCTCTTTGAACACGTGGAATCATTATTTTAACATTTTGTGCTTCAGGCAAGGAGGTCCTTATCGTCAAATTCGTAAAAATTGAAATATCGTATAATTCAAACAATAAAAAACAAAATAAATAGTAGTGAGTGAGTGACATCATCGACTCTCTCATGTGGATGTAACTGGCTCGTTTATATAACTATTTTGTTAAAAATAAGCGAAAATTTGAAATGTCATAACTTTCTTATTTTACATCCGATTTTGATGAAATTTTCAGCATTGTGCTCGTCTAATTTTTCTCTATCGATTCAAATCTACATTTTCTGAGGTGGACTTGAACTTTAAGTAGTATGTGTAGTCAGGACCGTCAAACTGTTCCCCACATGGCTAAACGAGCAGACTGCGAACATGCCTGTGCCTTTACGGGCATCAAGTTGAAGGCAGATTAATTAGGCCATACTTTCAACCTATAAAAATACTAATGAAAACAAAAAAATGTAAATGATGCAAACATGAAAAATGCGGAACATTTTAAGATGAGTGTTTTATAATTCATTTTCTTGCAGTTATTGCTCAGTATGATTTTAATGTTTGATAGAAGATAACGAAACTTGGATTGAGAGATTTTACATGAGTGCTGAAAAGAGGGTCATATTTCTGTGTTCAATGGACCATATAGCAAAAAATATAAGCCAGCTGTATAAACAAATGAGAGAGTAGAGAGACTTCGAGTCTCTCTACTGCTTCTGCTCATCATCTCTCCTCGCCGACTCAAGCCAGTACCTCTTCATCCACCCTACTACTCAAAAGCTGTTTCAACTCATCAATCTCTTCTGGTTTACAGTCCTTTTCAGGACTACATTCAAGAAAGATTACTCTCAAATTTCCACTTACTCGTCTATCCATTTCCTTTTCTTTCTTTTTCTTCTTCTATCCACTGTTTCTTTAATATGGTGTACCGTAAACCACATCAGCGAAACAAATGCTAGTTTCCAATTATCAAATTATATACAACATGATTTATCAACTTTCACATTATACTCGTTTGTCATCAAAATTTTTTGTGGGGCACTCTTTATAGGCCTACTCATACTGTCTCATCAGTAAAACATCATGTCTGGAAGAGGAAAGAGTGGAAAGGACTGAACCAAGGTAAAGCTCATCCCGTGCTGATCTTCAGTTACCTGTGGGACGTGTTCACCGATTTCTTCGCAAAAAAATAAAATATCCAGAAGTAAAGACAAACTGTACACAAAGACTATACAAGTCTAACTAACTTTATTATCAGTATTTGCACTTATGGCTTCTTCAGTTTATGATGACACACCTGCATGAACGTATAGGACATTTTGAGAACTATTTCTCATAATAGCTTAACTGAATGCTTGAGCAATATATATAAAAAAAAATCAATGATAAATGATAGCGGGTAGTGATGTGAAAAACTGATAACCAACAAACAATGTTTGATTAATTCATGGGTAAATTAAAGGTGAAAATGTTGCGATTGTGTGTCGCATTGGACTCAGAAAAGTCCCATACACCAGGCAACATTTTCACGGAAAACATATTTTTGATAGTTGTCATTTTTTTCAAATGACTGCGAAGCAGTACCAAAAACAAATTGAAGTTCCTCGTTTGTTTGGACAGCAGGTTGAAAAATGTCAGTTGTGAAAATGGCTGATTTTTCTAGCATGGAATCGCCCAATAGATCAAAATATAATTGACATAATTGCCTCCAAACATAATTGCTCAGAGTTAGAATACACAAACAATTACAAATTATGAGTGCAGTTCTTCAAGGGAAACACGAATACAAATAATTTATTAAATACCTGATAACCTGCAGAGAATCTGATATCAGAGAATATCATAAAAAAATTCATTATACCATGTTAAAGATTAATAGAGGTATAGAGAAAGAGGTATATACAGTTCTTCTGATGAGTGTATTACACTTTGTTGAACTGGTTTTCCTTACACCAATTTCAAAGGCGGCTTTGTTATATCATCTTCATCACCATCCAGAGATGCCAAGTTCAAAGACCAGCTATGCGTGAGATTTTATGTGAATCTGAGTGAGATCACAGACATTGTGTACAATGTATATGGGGATAGGCTGTGATAGTTGCGTGAGACAGAGATTTGAGGGGATGAACAAGAGTCCAAAATGCTTGAGTCGCACGCATAATGCATATAATGCGTGAGACTTGGTAGCTCTGCACCATCTCCTGGACTGGTATGATAGAACCACTTCAAGTAAAATGGTCTTGTTGCTATGGGAATGTTCTCAGTGGAGTCGCATGTTTCGCAGCCACTAAATTTGAAATCGAAGCTTGGGTATTCTACATACAGCGTGTACCAAGTAGCGTACCCAACATGCATACAATCTCCATCTTCCTGATGTGAACATTGCTTCCAGAAGAACGGTTCTGTCCTCATCTCTGCTTTATATACCAGTTTAACGAGGCAAAGTGATCTTGAAAACTACACCGCGAGGTGGTTTACCAACCTGGTTTGGATTGAAGACCACTTAAAGGGATGGTCCAGGCTGTAAGTATTTATAGCTTAATAAATAAAGTAGAATTCACTGAGCAAAATGCCAAAAATTTCGTCAAAGTCGGATAACAAATAACAAAGTTATTGAATTTTAAAGTTTAGCAATATTTTGTGAAAACAGTTGTCATGAATATTCATTAGGTGGGCTGATGATGTCACATCCCCACTTGTTCTTTTGTAATTTATTATATCAAATTAGGTTTTATTTTTTCCTCCAAGAACCAGAAAAACTGGATTGACAACTGTGCATTATATTTATTGCTGCAACTTATTTCATTATAAGGGAGACATATCATTCACACAAGTATGAAATAATGAAAAAATCATGATTTTATGTAACATAAGAAAACAGAAAGTGGGGATGTTACATCAGCCCACCTAATGAATATTCATGACTGTTTTCACAAAATATTACAAAACTTAAAAAAAAAAACTTCAATAATGTTATTTGTTATCCGATTTAAATGAAATTTTGGCATTTTGCTCAGTGAATTCTACTCTATGTATTATTTTCAGCCCGGACCCCACTAAACAGTTTCAGCTAATTTTAGTGTACGAACCTAGATGAGAACATGGTCTTAGTGTTACCTGATTGTTTATTAATTGGGTTATGAGTGAATCATACCGGTAGAGGTTATACCCAAGGGTAAATTTCCTAATCCAACCACAAAAATTTCCATAGCTCCCTGATAGAGGGCGTTATAAAAATAAATATACAAGTTTTAAAAATTTCTGAGACCTCCATATATTTTTGTCATGTGCAAAGACTTGCTGAGGGCAATAATGGATACCATAATTTATCATGTGCAATTTGGACTGTATTGATTGTTTGATTTGGAAATAAAACAGAGTGAAAAAAAATGGACATAAAACTGTCAAACCTACCAAAGCCTAAGCAATACTCCTTGAACCCTGATATCAAAGCACAGTATCATTATAATAAACATTTATTTGTATTGCTTCTTGGTATACATCCAAGTTTTGTTTACAAACATGTGTGTCTCAAACTACATGGTCTAGGGGTCTTATTTCCTTGGTGCAACCGACATAAGGCATGTTCATCACTTCAAGAATAATAATAACTCAATATTCCAGTGAGAATATTTTGAATTCTCTTCAGGGAGATAGCGAGCACAAAGCAAAGCACAAAGTAATATTATTGTGATTCATATTTTAGTTTCCCCAGGCTTGCAAAATACAAAGCAGAGTACTGGTACGCATTGACTAATAATACAATTTTCTTAAAGGAGAATGAAACCTTTAGAACAAGATAGCTTGTGTGAAAGCAGAAAAATCAAAGAAACAAATCAACGAAAGTTTGAGAAAAATCGGACAAATAATGAGGTTATGAGCATTTGAATATTGCGATCACTAATGCTATGGAGATCCTCACATTGGCAATGCGGCAAAGATGTGTGATGTCACTGATGAACAACTCTCCCCATTACACTAGTATATATTTCACTTAAATTGCCTCTTTTATCACATCTATCAGTAGATCATGTATTCTTTCTATAGGAGGGCATGTAATACAGATTTTTAAAGAATACATCACGGATAAAAGTTTGTATCACCATAAGAAAAAGCAAAAAGAGACATTTTGGGGGTATTTTATAGTCCATCATAGAGAAAGTTGTTCACATGTGACATCACACATCCTTGTCGCATTGCCAATTAGAGGATCTCCATAGCATTAGTGATTGCAATATTCAAATGCTCATAACTTTCTCATTGTTTGTCCAATTTTTCTCAAACTTTCTTTGTTATTCTTTGATTTTTCTGCTTCAACACAAGCCTACTCATTCCAAAGGTTTCATTCCCCTTAACCCCTTGATAAGATGATACAAGTACTACATACAATGAATGACAATATTATTATACATTAGTGACTGGCCTCGAGCGAACAACGAATACACTGCACGCAACAGAATCACACTGGGCTGAGTCTTAAGATGAAGGAAGGGCATTATATGTGATGTTCCCTGACAGGAGAGACATGCAGCATTTTTATTATAATCCAAATCAAGACATCAAAGATCATGAAAATGGAGATCTATCTTTGAAGAATAGGGGTTGATTGTGTTATGTTTATTATCAGGGATTCTGAGCTACATGTATACCTGTATCATTGTGATGTAATTACATAGTGGTGTACCTTGGGACACATATCCATCGTTATCCCTTTTTCAAACATTGTGACGCATATTGTTGCTGTGTTCATCAGAATGGTGCATATCTCTTCGCTTTCAAATGCGCCCTCAGATACCCGGATGTCAGACCGAGGAATGTACAAAGGTATATTTTGCGTTGTCTCTGCATGCAAAGTCGGTACGCGCATGTGTCAGATGTCGTCAGACCAAGGAAAGTACAAAGGTATATTTTGCGTTGTCTCTGCATGCAAAGTCGGTACGCGCATAGAGACCGAGCAAATTGCAAATAATGTACCTACATGTACCCTAGATGCCAGTATTAATGAAATATAGGGTACTACGGTTTTGTAAATGACAACC
Organism: Lytechinus variegatus; assembly: GCF_018143015.1. Lineage (NCBI taxonomy): Eukaryota > Metazoa > Echinodermata > Echinoidea > Temnopleuroida > Toxopneustidae > Lytechinus > Lytechinus variegatus. Next base: position 12,116,180 of record NC_054756.1, on the reverse strand, counting down.
CCAGATGTCTGATATGGATAATAATCTTAATGAGCAAATGTGAAGTAGGTGTCTATCAAAGTCATTTTAAAGGTGAAGTCCACCCCAACAATTTAGGGAATATAAGCCCAGCACTGAAGATTTCATCAAAATTAAGTATTTTTAAAGACATTTAATCCATGTTGCCGATTTTAGGGTTTTATGCAAATTGAAATGTCCATAAGTCATAAACTCACTTTTTTTCCACAAAAAATCAGTCATATGCAAAATAGTGATTCAGTGATATTCACATATTTCTTTTCGTTTGTATTTTGTTAAATGAATTATAAAATATTTCGATACATTATCTCAAAGTCGATTTTACAATTAAAGCATCTCTTTTAATCCAAATACGTTGCAAGGATGACAATCCCACAGTTAAATGAGCAATCAACCTTGTTCAACATTACAATGAAGAAAATATATAAGATATATCACATTACAAAATATTCAGTGACTTCATTAATTCCCTCATTTGCACACTGACCACGTTGTGTAAAACTGTTTTGTGAAATCAAGCAAAACTTGCATAAAATAACTTTCTTATTTCATAGGGTACACTATATTAATGAAATTTTCAGCACTAGGTCCACATGTAGTTCAATTCAAATTCCCTTTTCATTAAAATCAATCAACTTTTTTTTGTTGGGGTGAACTTGCCCTTTAATATAGTAAATTAGTCAAAAGTAATTTACCACAACTTACGACATCAATAGCTTGACAAAGTTTTGGAAACAGTAGATTCAGAAAAATCACACATACAAGATGGCTAAAAACAATACTAATACAGGGCTCTACATTAGCAGAGGCCCTGAAAAACCAAAAATGGGAGTCGGGCCATCAAATTCTGTAAAAACCGCACTTTGTGGCCCGATAGGGCTATCAAATTTGCTTTGCGGGCCAACAAAAACATGAAATTAATGGTTTTGGTGGACTAATCAGGCCACCAAGAAAAAAGTTGTTGTGGAGCCTCGAGTCAAATAAGTAATAAAAAAAGGAAGGGTAAAAGGGTCCCTTGTTTCCTTTCCAATAATACAAAATCATTCATTCTCCGGAATACCATTTTTGCTTTAAAGAGAAATGCCAGTAGTTGCAGTAAACACTGATTTCATGAGAAAGTCTGTAAAACCAGGCTTAATTGTCAGTATATCATCGAGGATCTAGATCTGGTACAGTTACATAAACTGAACTTTGTGAAATCTACGATGAAAAATGTTCACACTGAAGATCATCAACGCAGATAGGCACACGTGGGACAGTGTATTGTTATTGCTGGAATAAAGACCCGACGGAAGTGACCGAATCCGCGCTTACTTTGCTTATTTCTCAGCAATTACACAATTTCTTCCAGAATCCTTTGGCACATATTTTTTAATCATACAAACAGACACTTGGGTGGTCATATTAGATTCTGTTTAAAGTCATTTTGAGATCGTTACCAGAACTGGAATTTATTTTTAATGATAAATGAGCCACTGTATAGTTGGGCATTGAAAACTTGGGAGATAAAAGAGAAGCGTTTGAATTCACCATACAATTTGAATACAGTCACCTACATGTAACTTGGCGAGCAGTTTGTCATATGCTACTAAGACCCCGAGTATATTCAGTATGCTATTAGAGCATTATAAGCAAAGTGTGTCTTTGCCATTTGTGGAGGGGTGGGGGGGGGATTTGAATCCATCACAAACAGTTTGCGCACCACATGAAAACCAAACTTTACCAAACTAAACTTCGGTTATGGCTGTTCGCACGATGCTGCTCTTACATTTTTGTGCATGCGATCCTTCAGCATTTATGACAACAAATCAATGGATGATCAAGGAATGTTGCACTGTTTCCCGAACTGATACAACTTTGTGACTTGTTTTGGTTTTTCGGGCTGGGTGGTGAGATTCTCATACATGTACGATCAGAAGCACAGCTTCTTTATTGAGCAAGAGTAAACACACTCAAATAATTTAAAGATTTCAACATGACTCTTTTCTGCTTTCTGAATATCTACCCTCATACAGTTGTATAAATTAATAAATGTCATTTTAACATGTGTCATCTTTCTGAATACATGAAGCTTGGATTTGGTATATGGATCCCTCTATCTGTACAAAAGTCAATCTCCCCTCCTCTGAATAATGGTTCATCCCGCTCATACCATTGGGCGATATTGAATTCTGGGAAGAAAAAGTTGATTTCCTTCGCAGCAGTCTCAGGGGAATCTGTAAAAAAAAATCACATAGAAATTATACCTACTTAAAATTGGATATTCATTGTTCATTATAGGAAGAATATTTATACACAATATCAGCACATGAAAAAGCATTAATGATCAGCACAATTCAGGGTATGGTGTATATCCACACAATTCTTTTTTTTCTTTCTTGGCAAAGGTAATAATATGCTGTTGTTTCATCTTGTGTCTTTCAATTTCATCTCCATTATCAATTTCTGTAGTTTTTAGCAAGTTCTTATTCTATGTAATAGCTACAAATATTGGTTTTAATCTTGATGGATATCAATTCTCTCACCCCCCACTTATCACAAGAACAAATACGTGATGACAATGACACGCAAAAAAATCAGAATGCCTCTGGTCAGCATATATACGGTGAGTGGATGCATCAAAAACCTTTATTTGCTAATTCTCATTTGGGTTACCTTTAATAAGTGATATTTCCTTCCCCTCCCCCTTGCCCTTTTAATCTCTCTCACTCCCCCTCTCTCTATCCCAACCTCTCCTTGTTTCCTTCTACATGAATGCATACCTGAGCCATGAGCTGCATTCCTTGTGTCTGTTAAGCCATGCTCTCCACGGATAGAGTTTGGTTCAAGGTGTTTCGCTCTGTTATGGATAAAAAAAAATTATAATAATTAGAATCTTATTGAAATTGTATACCGTAATTGCAAATGATAAGAAAACAAACATGAAGATTTCTGGGTAAACTTCACTACATGTACATACCTGTATATCAAATGACATTTTTTCCCCTCATCAAACATATTCATAAACTGTACCAATTTAATGAAAAAAATTGTCATTTGAAGAATTTCTATCAAAAATATTGCTTCATTCACAATTTTCGAATTATTTATATTTCATAGTGTCCTTTTTCCTGAAGTCTTGGATTGTTTTAATCAAGCACATATTCATGATTTTTGTAATTGATTTCAAGGCCTATTTAAAGAAAACCTAGGAATATTCAAAATGAAAATATAATTTAATTCTTAATAGTTTTCAGTGAACATGCAACACACACAAGACTAATTAGAGTTTGTTTTCTGAACTCATGACATGAAAATGCTAATAAACTTAAAGGAGTGTATTTTCAATCAGAACATTTAATTGTACTTCATTTAGAGTAGAATCAAAGTCTTCAAGGAAACATGTTCAGTACAAATTTCCTTCCTTATTCCTACACCAACTCTAATAAACATCCATGAGCAGAATTTAGTCTTCAGATGGCGCTATTTCCAAATGCATTTTATCCTGTATTGATCAGTATAAATCACTTGATTCAGATCAAACAAACTTCATTTGTCAAACACAACATTCCCATATACAAATTTATAGGGGAATCCATTCCATATACTGGTAGACATTTGTAAAGAAATAAGAAAATAGGGGGATATGAAAGTTTGAAAGGAATAAAAAGAAATCTAACAAGTGGAGCGCATCTGGCAGTCTCATCTGCATCACACAATTCAATATAGCAGCAGTGCTGACTTTGATAACTACTTGAATATAATTATTCACAAAAACACAAATCATATAAAGATACCATCAGAAAAGCAGCGCCTATAGTTTCACTCTGCTACATTATGCAGGCGAGACAGAAAGTGGTTATTAAGTAAAAACATACTTTGGTATTTTGAATTGGCCACATAGATCATGTCATTGTGATTTATAGGTACAGTAGAATAAAGACAGGACCCAAAAGGTTAAAGGTCGTTAGGATAAAACATCAAACTCCTGTTGAAGAGATTCAAATTGTCTCATGAACACATGCTTCTCAAATTTCTTTCAGCATCGTTTTTTCCTCATGTTCTTCCTTTTTCATATTTAAAAATTCTAGTGCATGTACTACCAGTACCACAGCTGGAAAATCTGTGAAAACCTACTGTCTTTATTAAAGATATTAGACCTGTTTAATAGTTAAGATACAGTTAACAAAATTTGCAGGCTCATCAGATTCAACGTATACTGCTAATGCCGACTTTGGCACATTATCTGTATGTGGTCTTTGAAGTTTCCAAAGACATTCTATACAGAACTTTGTGTGGGTCAAAGTTTAAACTACCTGAATGTTTTTGTAGGTCCCATCAATTTCCGCCATCTTTCTATTGCATTGTCTCCTGCCAAAACCTGAGCACACATAGGACCACTCGTCATAAAGCCAACAAGACGATTGTAGAAGAATCGACCTGACAAAAGTAGAAAGTGACAAATTAGTCAATTTTATACAGATCAGTGTGTACTACATGTACATAAAGAATGCTGCAAGAAGGGCACCTGGCAGGTCGATTTTTGTTTTCCTGGGCTACTTTTTGAGTTCAGCATATTGTGCTACATTGCACTACAGTCTACATTGGGCCCTATGCAAATTTAAGGCCCAAAGGGGCTCTTTATTAGCCCCCATGAGGATTTAGCTAGGAATTCCGGTGTGTGATACAAAACTTCCTTTTTTAAATTATGTAATCAGCTGTACTTGTTAAGATCTCTTTTTCATTTGTTTATATTTGTTGTTGTTTTTATATCCAAAGGTGCTGTTGCTGAGATAGCACCATTAGCATCTATGGATGATGTGCGTGCTCAACAAGATATCACAATTATCATTATTATTATTATGGCAAATCTACAGTCTACATTGGGCCCCATGCAAATTTAAGGCCCAAAGGGGCTCTTTATTAGCCCGCATGAGGATTTAGCTAGGAATTCCGGTGTGTGATACAAAACTTCCTTTTTTAAATTATGTAATCAGCTGTACTTGTTAAGATCTCTTTTTCATTTGTTTATATTTGTTGTTTTTATATCCAAAGGTGCTGTTGCTGAGATAGCGCCATTAGCATCTATGGATGATGTGCGTGCTCAACAAGATATCACAATTATCATTATTATTATTATGGCAAATCAATCCATACTTTAATAAATCCCCTATAGAAAATAATGTACAAGGTGTTAATAGGAGGCTTACACTTTTGGATCTGACAAAGGGCTAATGAAATTGGCTACTGCTAGAAAGAGACATCCTTCTGTTAAATAAATGATTTCTTTTACTGACTGAGCACAGCACAGTCAGATTTACATTGTACGTGGGGCTTTAATATTAATACCTACTAATTTTAATACTATGAAAATCGTCAATGGTAGTTAACAAGGACAAATTTTGCTTAACAAATTTGATTAGCATTTTTTTTTGGTTATAAGAGAAAAGCTCTCAAATAATATCTGTAGTAATACATGTAGTAACCTCTTAATATTGGTAGTCCCTAAGGCCTGAATTCACAATGGTGGTTTTGAAAACCACCAGTTGAACCCATGGTTTATGCAAATTTCCTGTATGTAAATTATGCTTGATTTACCACGTGTACTGAGTAGAGTCCAATACGGATGCACGCTTTTGTCAGTGCTCCAAATTAATGCCTGTTCCCATGGTTAACTACGTTATTTTATTCATGAGTCCACTATTTTGAAGCAATAAGAGTATTAAAGTACTCTGCCTTACACATACATACCTTCATGTTCGGCATAGAATCTTGCTGCATCTGATTTTGACCACTGCAACCTCTTCGAGCAAACAACAAGAAACCCATTCTGAAGAATTATCTGCTTTATTGTCTGCATTAAAGAAAGAAAAAAAAAATTAACTTTCTTTCTGGTCAGTTATTCCAAATGTTAATCTATCCTACCTACGCAAAAACACCTGAATTACATGTACATGTACTTGGCTACCTTCTCGGAGGGCATCCTCGCCGCGGTAGCTGGATAGTGCTGCAAAAGAGTAGGCCTTATACTTCTTTTGCAGCATTAACTGACACTCCGAGACTTCTAATTTTACCTTATACTTAAAGAATGAATAATACAAAATAAAACATTAACACTTGTTTTTAGAGTAAGTTGATGTCAAAATATATTCAGTCTGGGGCATGAAGACTTGGAACTCTGCCCAATATCATTTTGCTTGCCTCGCTCGATTTGTATCATAAATAAGAAAACAAAGAAATGTTTCCAAATTGAAATATAGATCTAAGTACGGTACAATGGCCAGAAATAATAGTACGAATAAGCTAGCAGAATTTTTATCATACCACCCATATTATTGAACGCCAACGAAGGCAGTTTCTAAAACCTGTTTGCTTTATCTCACTTTTCCACTAAGATCTATCCCTTTTGCGTGTCATATGAAAGTAGTTTTGTGCGCAGATCTAGCGTACTGGTAGGACCACATGCAGTCATTAATAGGTCTCTTTAATTTTTTTTATTTTCAACAAATGATGTCTCACGCTTTCTTTAAAATTAATAAAATTGAATCCTTGTATATGGCCCTGGGAAGTAGTTTTGTGTGCAGATCTAGCGTACTGGTAGGACCACATGCAGTCCTTAATAGGTCTCTTTAATTTTTTTTATTTTCAACAAATGATGTCTCACGCTTTCTTTAAAATTAATAAAATTGAATCCTTGTATATGGCCCTGGGAAGTGGGGTGCTTGGGTTGTGACCCCCAAGATTTTTTTTTTTGCTGGTGGTGTGTTTTTTGTACACATACAGCAGGGGGAGTGGAGGGAAGTTGAAAGTGGGGTAACAGAAAAGGGGCACTTTTTAGTGATTTTAAAAATGGGGGCATTGAGCCCCCCGCCTATCCCCAGGATCGCCGCCTCTGAACCAGAGGCAGCACCCCTGGAAATCAGTTTAGTATGATATTCGACCACAATCAACTCATCTTTAGAGAGATAACCTCTTTCTTTTGTCTTTTTTTTCAAAGCCAGCAACCACTCTTTAAAAGATTTCTCCTCGGACAGTCCTCATGATTATCTCAAAATTTTCAACATTTTTTCTTCAAAACATCTTTATAGTAACGGATGGTATACCCGGTAATCATATTACTAGCAGTGGCGGTATTGCCACCCCCCCTTCCATTTTTTTTTCAAGTACTTTAATACAGGAAGAAATATGACATTGATTTTTGTACCGCATTATTTCGTTAATAATTTTATTGGTAGAAATACAAAAAAATAAACATTTTTCATGTTTAGCCCCACTTTCAAAACTATTCCGCGGCTCCTTGAAGAATGGAGAGATGGATGGAACTTGGAAGGAGAGAAATAAATAGGAGGAAGGGGTGGATCCACCTTTCGCTAAAGGGGGGACGAATTTTTTTTCACCCATAGGGGGGGGCCTAGATCTAGTCTTGAGGACGCAATGATGATGATTTTTTTTAGATGTCATATATACTTCATCATTGACGTCTTGACACTCTCTCCATAGACTCTTCAGCGAACGACCAAAACAAAGATGGATTCCCCCCAAAAATCCATCTTTTTAAACCGAAGTTACTCGAAGTTTGTTAATTTTATTAATTCTTACACCTTCCTACGCCTAATGCGTAGGAAGGTTTTAAATATTACTTTAAAAAATGTAAAAAAAATGAAGATTTCTTACCTAACTGATGCCGCGTAGACCCCTCGTTCCACATGTAAACAACGGAAATACAATAGCGTCGACCCTTGAACCGCTTATGTATGACGTACTTCCGGAAAGCAATGCCGGCTTAACGAACAATTTAGAGATAAAAAATCTTATTTAACAAATATCAAAATTTATTTTGTGATCATAAATAATTTATATATATTAATATGAATTATTTATGATCACAAAATAAATTTTGATATTTGTTAAATAAGATTTTTTATCTCTAAATTGTTCGTTAAGCCGGCATTGCTTTCCGGAAGTACGTCATACATAAGCGGTTCAAGGGTCAACGCTATTGTATTTCCGTTGTTTACATGTGGAACTAGGGGTCTACGCGGCATCAGTTAGGTAAGAAATCTTCATTTTTTTACATTTTTTAAAGTAATATTTAAAACCTTCCTACGCATTAGTCGTAGGAAGGTGTAAGAATTAATAAAATTAACAAACTTCGAGTAACTTCGGTTTAAAAAGATGGATTTTTTGGGGGAATCCATCTTTGTTTTGGTCGTTCGCTGAAGAGTCTATGGAGAGAGTGTCAAGACGTCAATGATGAAGTATATATGACATCTAAAAAAAATCATCATCATTGCGTCCTCAAGACTAGCCTAGATCTATATTTAGTACTGATATTTTTCCCCAATCGGCCGCGCGAAGATGATTTATGTGTTTCTTTGAAGAAAAAAAAACAGGCTACGTGAATGGATAGGGATACCTGGCTTCGTTGAGAGTAACCTTACGTTAGTAAATGATTTTTACTCTCTAGAAGCCTCCTGGCTACTCCCCCCCCCCCCCATCCCATGTTACCGGTATTCCAGCGCGAAACCCAAGGCAATTCTCCCCTTAACTCTCGCGCTCCTTTAATTTTCCGAATCCGGTTGCGGGTGGCGCTGCTGAAGACCAGTCCACGTCCAAAATGAGCAGAAACTTTACTCACCCCAAATTTGTAAGGATGTGCTACAACATCAGGTTTTATAATAGCTAGGGTAAGCTGAAGACGGGATACTGAGCCACACATTTTTCATAGAAAGAAATTGTTAAAACATCTCTAACGTTATAACTTGAGTTCGATGGATGACTTTTGTTACTTGGCAGCCTTCTTCCTCTCAGCGCAGCTAGCTTCGGCAACTAGCTATCGTACGATGTCGGCGAAATAACAAAAAGAAAAAAGAAATCAGGGAAGCGTTTTATGAAAGGATTTGTCAGACGTTGGCCGACAAATACTGTTTTATCAGACAGTTACTATGATAACAGTGACTCAAAGCCAATAATTATCAATGCAAGTTGTCAGACCTGACAACTTGTCGGACGAAAATGTTGATGAAACGCTCCCCGGTATGTAAAAAAATGGATTCTACCCGGGGGCCAATAATGAAAAATCACGGTAAGACCAGTAACAATTATTTTTTTACGGGTTTCCAGTAGAATTTTACTGGTTTCCAGTATATTTTTACTGGGCCAGTTGATTTTAAATGGACCAGTAAAAATCAACTGGAGAGCAGTTCCAACAGTTCCATTCCAGTTGAAACAAAGTAGTAATACCAGTTATTTTTTTTAATCAAACTGGTGTTACTGGTCCAATAAATGGTTTTCAGGAGATTTTTAATGGTTTCCAGTATATGTTTACTGTACCAGTTGATTACTTACTGGACCAGTAAAAATCAACTGGAGACCAGTTCAAACAATTGCATTCCAGTTGAAGCAAAGTAGAAATACCAAACTGGTGTTACTGGTCCAAAAAATAATGACTTAGTCAGATCATTTGACTAAGTATGGAAAATGAATCTTGCAATTCAGAGAAAGTTATTATCGCTATCATTTATCATTGTTATCACCATTCTTCTTATTATTATCATTGTTTTTATCATTTTATTACTGTGATATTGTAATTATAATAATAATAATAAAAATATATTATTATCATAATTATCAAGTATTAACATTATCATTAAAATAATTATTTCCTTTAATTATGATTAATATCAAAGCAAGATATATTCCTCTCATAAAGCCAAATGGTCTAAAGTAATTTAGTGTGTGAATTGAACTGGTCAAGACCAGTACAGTAATTCTGATGATGCTGATCATGTGGTTTACCCTATTTGCATATTTCCTATTTTTAAAAGAAAAATCAGGATTTAGAATAGAATATCCTTGCAATACTGCACTCTTTCTAAATAAGTGTGTGAACTAATTCACAATGAAAATGTGTAATTCCATACATCACATTTAAAATAACAGCAGAAAATTGCTATCCATCTTTTCCATCATATTTAATGGTATAAAACAAACCAAATGCATGTAATAAATTGATCCAGTAAGACCAATACGAGGACCAGTTTGACAAGATTGAGGACCAGCCAGAGCAGAAGAGACTACCAGTAAAGACCAGTTTGAATTAGATACCAGTATGAAGACCAATAAGACCAGTTTAATTTTTTTGACTGGACTAGTACAATTTAACTGGACCAGTATGACCAGTTAGACCAGTAAACCGATGTTCCAATTTCCAGAGTTACCAATTAAAAATTCTACTGGTCTAACTGGTGCAGTGAAACTGGTTTTTCCTTCGGGGGGGGGGGCACTTCCATTGACAAGTGGATACCATGCGCGACCATGGGGTCTCGAAAAGCACCCTAAACATTAACCCAGGGAGCTCCGGCCCGCTTCGCGAGGGAGGCACGGGACTGGGGTATATTTATATATATACACATGTAGATTGGGGTCTTATGTAATGTGGATGTAAGATGTGGAAACAGAAAGTATGCACTTAAGCCCCAGAAGGAAAAACCAGTTCCACTGGACCAGTTAGACAAGTAGAATTTTAACTGGTAACTCTGGAAATTGGAACATCGTTTTACTGGTCCGACTGGTCCAGTTGAAATTTTCACTGGTCCAGTTAAAATTAAACTGGTCTTGAATTACTGGAATTTTATACTGGTCTTGTTTCTGGTGGTTGTTACTGGTCTCACTGGTCTTCATACTGGTCATGCTGGTATCCAATTTAAGCTTGTCTTTACTTGAATTTTCTTATGGTCTGACTGGTCCTCGAGCTGGCCGAACTGGTCCTCGTACACTGGTCTTACTGGATTACTGTTGGTTGGTTGGTTGAGTTGAGTGGGGAGGCCCGTGTGGAGGTGGCGCTCATCCATCGATATCCGATGATTTCCGCCAGGCTAAGCGAAAGGGATTCCTCCTCGGGTCCCCCCTCCCCTGTAAAGCTCTCGTTTTGCTATTAATTGCACTCATGAAATACAGATTTACCGTGTGAGATATAGATTTACCGAGGAAAGGCGTTGTGGGTATTGAAATCTTATGATTATTTTGTTTAATCCCGGGGGGGGGGGGGGCACTTACATTGACGAGTGGATACCATGCGCGACCCAAAAAACACGTAAAAAGGATGTCTTTTTCACGATAGGGCACGTTACGTACGTAACGTGATAAGGGTGTCAAAAACACAAAAATAATGAAAAAAGGGTATCTATTTCGCTAGGAGAATTACGTGTTTAGGGTCGAATTTGCGGGGATGATAAAACAAAATTAAAATGTTTTATAAAGGATGTCCTTTTTGCCCCAACACTTCGTGTTTAGAGTCCATTTGCGCGAGGTGTAGAAGCTGGGGTCATACTAAACCAAATAAGGTAAAGCCGACGACCGAAGGACCCGTAACAATAAAACATTCCTGTACTTGTTTAGGGGTTCATTTCATGGAATATTTGCCAAGAGTATCGTTTTGTTTCCAATACTTGTTAAGGGTAGGGTTTCACGCGCCAATACTTGTTAAGGGGTGCATTTTCAGAATATGGAAATTACTGACGTGTTTAGGGTGCTTTTCGAGACCCCATGGTCGCGCATGGTATCCACTCGTGAATGGAAGTGGCCCCCCCGGGGAGTCTTCATAACTAGATCTATTGTTTCAGCCTTCGTTGTGTATCATGCTGCGATGTCATCAAATTGTTAAGTTGACAATGCCTCACTTCGAAATTTTATTCATTTCTGAAACATTTTTTTATATTTTTTTTTCAATATACTAAGAAACACCAAATAATATGATTTTTGTTAGGTGATTGGATTGTTTTTGTTTGATCTTTTCTATCCTTCTATCTTCATTCTTCTATCCTTCCTGCTTGCCCTTTTTGTTCCATCTATCTTTATTTCCTGATCCTTTTTCTCTCTCTCTGTCCATTTTTTCTTTCTACCCTTCTTTTTTTTACCTGCCTTCTTTATTAAATTTCATTTTTTTTTTATTTCCTTATTTTTTCCTTAAACTTTTCTTTGCTTTCTTCTCCCTCTCTCTCCTTTTTCTTTTCGTTCTTTCTCTCCTTCCGTTATTTTCTTTTTTTTTCATTCTCTCCTCCCTTCTTTCTTTCTTCACTCTCTTTCCTCATTTCTTTCATTCTTTATTTTATTTTTCGTTTATTCTTTTCCCTTATTTTCCGTATTCTTTCTTTCTGTCTGTCTTTCCCTCCCTTCCTTCCTTCCTGTTTTACATTTTTCTTGGTTTCTTATTTTCAAAGAATGAAGGAAACATGCATGACTTTCCTTTATTTTTCTTTCCTCCTTTTTTCTTACTGTTTTTCTCTCCTTTATTTTGTCTTTGAATTCACACATTTATTTAACTTATCTTCTTTTCTTTTTGTATTCAATTCAAAGAATGATGGAAACTTTTTTTATTCTTTCTTTCATCCTTCTTTTATTCTAACTTCCTTTTCATTTTTTAAATTTTTTCCCTTCATTTCCCCTTCATTTTTTTCTTTCTTCTCAAATCATCTATTTTCTTTCGTCTGTTCTTTCTCTCCTTCATTCTTTCGTTCACCCTCCCTTCCAATTCTTTACATTTTTGTTCACAAGTCTAACACTGTGTAGCCTTAATTCTTTGTTGATCTTATTTAGTCGATTGTCCCGTATTTCATTTTGTGAAATCTGGTCACCCTGATTGAGACAGTCGATGATTTCCCTTACTATGCTTGTTGTGCTTGTTGGATTTTTCTTATTTTATTCAAATCAACTTTTTTGTGGTGTTGACTTGTCCTTTCAATTAATATAAAATTGTGGACGTGTAATACGCGTTGAGGAACAGAAAAAATATATTATGATTCTTCTCTGCTCCGTGGTTCCATTGTATCATGGAATCAAATCAACCACTGATCTTTACTGAACTGAAACGAGCAGAAGGTGAATTGAATTTATTCTGTATACATGACGCTTTCGTGCATAAACACCACGCTAATACTTTTTTTTCGGATTATCATTGGAATGCAGTCAGGGGTGCATGATTATTGGCAGCAGATATATTTTGAGCTGTCAGTCAGATACAATATATTTTGTGAGAAGGTTTAAGCCTGGTATTTTTTTTTGCTGTTCTCTGGACCGGTCAGATCTCAATCGCCGAATGCGTGGGCGCAGGATACAATTTGATTTAAAAAAAAAGAATCAATTATGCTTATGTATGATAAAAGCGTTGTTGCTTCAATTTGCTAAATAAAGCACCTATAGTGGATGTTTTGGCATATCGAGTAATATGTTTATACAGAGTTATTTCGACACTGAAGCGAGAGAGCAAAACTTTCTACATTTTTCAAAATTCAATTTCATGCAAGATCTTTACATTATGTTAAAAATATATCATATTTCACACTTCTCTCTTTGTTTTTTTGCCCCCCCCCCCGAGCCTCCCTACACAATAGTGTATTGAAACCTTTGCTTCTGGTTGCCTCTCAACAAAATTTAATAAGTGAAGATCGCTGGGATGGTAGCACATGCTAGTAATTTGAATTTTATTCCTTTGATCCCATAATTACGATTGATATCATCACCGTATTATCAAAATGTTAAATGTCAAATTGTGGACGTGAACTGTGCGTTGAAGAATGGAGAAAAAAAGGGTAAAATTTAGGACCATGCATGAAACACTACTCTTACACCTTTTTCAAATCTTATCAAACGCAATAGATTGCGAGCAAGGATTTCGTGCAATTTTGTAACGCATTGACAATGTTACTTTAATCCGCTCCTAGACATGCTAGATCAGTATAGACAGCAAGTGCCAGCAACTCAGACAAGAATTAAGTTACCAAGAAATAAATGAAGAGATCGTTACATAATGTCTAAATAATGTTGACTTGAAGGTAACGTAATGCACGAGTCAACCTATAGAATATTCAGCTTATACATTCTTCAGATAAACAACAACAACTCCTGGGAGAAACGAAGAGAGATCGAGGCAACGTACGACCGTAATCATCACAGTGCTCGCGCATCGCAGCCACACGAGTTAAGATAATAACATAGAGATGTATATTATTGACCTCTATATGTATAATAATCGAACTTGACAATAATACACTTTAATATAATACAGCAAGGCTCGATGTCGTATACAATGAATCTCTTCCATGCGTATTATTATACACAGCACGTATCACATGTACGTTCAGAATAATACTATCAGAGCTATTTAGCAGATCGATAGATCAGATTGCAGTTAGATTCGTCTCGATGATAAGCTACAGTATATATAATTTTCATGAGGTTAATTTCTTGATCTACCCTTACGAGGCTAGCTAGGCCAGCCATGATGGGTTTATCGCACGAAGAATACTCCTGCCATTGGGGCTTCGTGGTTTTGGCGGGCAAATTCTGTCATTGGGCAATTATGACGGGGCTGTTGAAGTCGTTCAGCATCTTCATACCACATCTAGTTGAGCTGATGGGGACGAGCTATGCTGTAATTGGACTGGTGTGTAGTGTAGCTGATTCACTGGGGTGCCTGGCGGGTAAGTAATATTGTGATCATTAAGATCCCTTTCTCCGCTGGTATCATTTATTTTATGCTGGTGGCTCTCAGCTGGTGGTAGCACACTGTACATAGACCCGCCCTACTGAGTATTCAGTGTAAAAATAATGATGTTGATGATGATGATGATGATGATAGTAATAATAATAGTAATAAAAATAATAATGAGGATAGTAATCATAATGAAAGCAATAATGATATAAATAATTATAATCATCGTCGTCATGATATCAAAATCATGATAATACAAATAATAATAATCATCATCATCATGATAATAATAGTAATGAATAATAATAATCATCATCATGATATTAATAGTAATAAATAATGATAATGATGATAATAATGATAATATTAATAATGATGATGATGATAATAGTAACGATATTAATCAGAATATTGATGAAAATGATAAAAATAAAAACAACAACATTGACTACTTTCTGCTCATGGTGCAGTAAAGAAAGGAAGTCGAATGAAATATTAAAGAAGGGGGTATAGTATTACATTTTTGTCTGGAAAACCGATTGTACGTCCGTACATGGTCCATTCGTATAAAACACAAAAACGGGCTTTTACAATGTACATGCATGTACTTGAATTTGTAAACGGGAACGATGTCAAAGTTGCGATGACAGTGCCCCCTCAGTCCGTGCAGTTTCTAGATGCCCCCTATATTTCACTAATTGTGTGCATTATAAAGGTATGTGATGATCTGACAGAATCGTTCCGATTCGCCCATGGGCATGCGGGCATTAACTATGTCTGGGGTTAGTATGTAAACACTGATATGAATCTATTCATCTCTATTTTTCAATAATGCCAATTTCATGGCAGTTGGCAGTAGATGACCATGTATCTTTTGAAAATATATTGCTCGAAATATATTCTTCGTGTACTGGCGTGCAGATAGGGTGTGGGGCCACGGCCAAAGATCCCCAAAGGTTTTACGACCAAGAAGAAAAGGGAAAAGGGGAGGCAAAAGGTGTGAAATATGGTACATTTTCTGAATATTGTATCGAAATAGTTCTGGATTGACATGCTCACTAGCGTCACTCGCTCTTAGCTCTTTAGAAAATGTACCCCATACGTCATGTCTATCCTCATATTTCATTGTGCATTACGGCTACACTGTTTGAGTTCTTAGACGTGCATGTTAGAAAACAAAATTTTTCTGGCATAAGATGTGAATTTCTTTAGGTTTGTTTGTTCATCTGTAGACCTGCAGAATATTTCCGGTGATCTCCGACCACATTGGAGAAAGAAGAAGAAAAAAAAGGAGAAGGAAGAGGAAGAGGTATAGAAGAAGAGGAAAAGTAATAAGAGAAAGAAGAAGAAAAACTACAACAACATAAAGAAGACAAATAATAATAATACTGGTATTATAATAACCATAATAATAATAATGATGCACTGCAAAAACTCCGGTGTTGATTTAACACCAGCCCGGAATCTATATGTCCACACCAGGGAAGTGTTGAAACAACACCAGTTTGGAATCAAACCGATGATGTTTTAATACTAATTGGTGTTGTATAAATATCTATCTGGTGTTAGTTCAACACGAAACAGGAGTTGTTTAACACTTCTCTGGTGTATACAGATTCCGAGCTGGTGTTAATTCAACTCTGGAGTTTTTACAGTGTGATGATAATAATAATAATAGTAATGATGAATTAAAGAAGAAGAAAAAGAAGAAGGAACAGAAGAAAAGGGAAACAAGAAGAAGAAGAATAGGGAGAAGCAGAAAAAAGAAGGATAGGAAATATAGGAATGAGAAAAATAATAAGAAGGAGATAGAAGGTCGGCATTGCTATACGGTTGAAAAACAAGATAACCTCGACATAACAGGAAAAAAGTCATTTATGGAGGTACAAACTGATCACCGGAAATATATGAAGATGACAATGACGCTATAAAGCAGAACAATTGGGTGCATGTGATTTATAAAAATTAATTGAGGTTATCTTGTCATGCCGCCTGGATGAAGTTAATAGATTTCAGGAAGAATGATAAGCCACTTTCCCCTTAAAAACATCGCTTAATATTACAAAAGTCTCACAAAAAGTAACTTGAAATGTAATGTGTATAGTATCCACAAATTGCTATTCAATCGTTTTGTTCTCTTTTGGTCACGTTAGCACACCACAAGCATGAAAAGATGAAAATATGTTCTATTAGTCTTATAAGGTTTTACTTTGAATCGTAACTACCCTTTCAAGTTGATAAGAAATATAAATGATGGAGTTGCATATGTAAGTAGTTCGCTACAAATAAAAAAATGAATTTGAAAATGAATGATACATTTTTTTGTATTTCGTGCAAAAAATCTACAATTGAGTTTTTGACTGCAAATAAATGATGAAATAAAGAAACATTACCAAATTATCAAAAAATATCGCAAAAATCTTTATAAATCTATTGCATTCCAGCACCACTAGGGGCTTTCATCTTGAAGCGAGTGACTGCTCGAAATTTGGGTGTCTTCGGTGCACTTCTCTGCAGTAGTGGAATGATAGGAGCTGCCTTCTGTACCCGGGTCCTTCCTCTTGGTGTGTGCATGGCCACTCTTGGTGAGTTTATCTGGTTAATGCCAATTCGGACTACTTCTAGTTATAATGTTAATAAATGGTGATAAGCCTAATGATAATATTGATGATAATAATAATGATTATGACAATGAAAATATTGGTGATGATTATAATAGTAATAATAGTAATAATAATGATAGAAATAATGACTACAATGAGAATTATAATGATGAAAATAATATTTATAATTATAAAAAAGAATAATAATAACGAAGACCGGGGACTCATATCACACTCGTGTGAAAGCGTTCGTAGTCCACGCCCAAGTGTGCACAAAATGTGTAAAATTATTTGTTTACTCTCTCAAATGAAAACTTGTTTTGTAATAGCAGTTCTAATCATGTAAATTGAGTGGTATTAGCCAAGTGGACATTTAAAGGAAATGCAGACAAAATCGTAAATGGGTTAAATGATAATTTGACCAGTTGCTTAGCCGACGTTGTAGACCATGTTGAATGGGATCAAATGGAAAGTATGGAAGGGTGTTAGAGATAAATTGCTTTAATTTCGTTATTTCCTTTTATTGCCGAAACTCATTAAAAACCTAACAATAACTGTTTGGTTTATATGTTACAGATAAACGAAATTGCGAGGTAGGTTCAACATACAATTACTGATGTTTATTTGATTATCTTGAGAATGGACAGGCCATATAAAAATGTTGCTTGAAATTTGCAATCTAAGTCAAATGTATGAAAATTTACCTTCAAAATTAAAAGAGCCAGACCCACGTGATCTTTTTTGCTACTATAAACCGATTCTTTGGCCATGTAATATATAAACCTGCAATATACTGAAATTGTCACGTTCAATATACAAGCTCTGCGTATCTTTCTGTGCACAAGAACTTAATTCAAAGGTCCTTTGTTATTGAAAAATAATAACAATAGCAAGAGAGTGCCCTTGACACACTCAATTGCCAAAGTTCATATTTTCACAAAGAATCAATGTAGACAATGAAAGAAAATATTGAAGGTATAGCATTAAAGGATGAAGGAAAGGAACGTTTAGTCAATCATTTTTTAATCCTTGTAAAATCTTCAACATGTTCAAAGGGAGGGAAAACGGCGCACTCCATAGATGAAATTAAAAGGAAATTTAAAGAAGAAAGGGAAGAAAAAAACTGGCGTTAGGTAGAGGCAAGATGTCTCTACATTTAAGGAAATTGGAAAATCTGAATTAAAGGAACATATAGGGAGAGAGAGGCAGAGGTGAGGTTGAGGCCGGAAGTTTGCATGCACCCGGGAGATTCGGGGAAAGGTTGGCGCTTGCCGGCCATCGTGGGGTCTGCTGTGTCTTATGAGATATTTGTGCTGTCGTGGCGGATTTGGTATCAAACAAAATACCACCCCACTTCATCGCATTGGTTTATCATCAGGAGCTGAAAAATATTCAGGTGCCATTTTCCCCAAAATCTTCAGATTTTAGACAAATTAAAAATAAAAACTTGACAAGAACATTTCATATCTCTTTTAGTTACTTCTTAACACAGACATTTCAGATTACACTTTTTTATTCAGTGGTGACATATCATGATAGAAATAGTAACATCAATCATAGATTTGACATTCATGTATTTCTATGAAACGATGTTTGAAAATATTATAACAATCAACAGAATATATTTGGCAGGAATATTACTTTTTTTCTTCAACTAAAATACTACCTGAAATATACTTTTCTCTGTGAAATCCGCCGGGAGGAGGGGGGCGGTTTGCCCCCTCGCCCTCCCGCGCCTGTTACGCCACTGTGCGCAAGCCATTAATTTTTTTTCTTCAATATATTGATGTGGATCTTGTAGTTTTAATAAGAATCCTAAAAAAAGCTCAAATAAAAGTCAAGACAGGTCAAGTTCAAGTCAGTGGGTCGTTGCTATCATCCATTGGTAGTTTTGCCAATTAGTTGTGATAGATGACTCGGCAAGTGATGAATTTCACGCAATCATTAATTGTCGCCGGAGCAACTGTCATGTAACCGCCTGTTAACAATATATACGTATTAGATTATCACCCATGGGTGTTATTACACCAATTGTGATTGTTAGTTTTACATCTATTGTTATCCTCAGTCTAGTGTATGATTTTAACATCTTGGGTATAATGGTCCTGTATGGACACCAAACGGTGTCAGGTTGAACTCTGAAACAAACCAGTTTATATAGTGTGTTTTTAATCATCATTAATTGATATTTTTCTTGCACGTTTTTCTTCTTTTCTTCAATTAAGGTTTAGGAAACGTATTCTTGGTGATAACCATAACGACCAATCTCCACCAACACTTCCCTGCCAAGTTTGATGTCATCAACACCATTTCCCTGATCGGATCCCCCACTGGTGCCTTCATCACCCCGGTGATCACCGAGAACCTCCTGGAGATCTACGGGTTGGCCGGTACTATACTGATTCTCGGAGGATTAAGTTTTAACTTGGTCGTCTGTGCCCTCGTTCTCCGGCCACCAAGGAGGAAAAGGAGATGGAAGGGGGAAAATGACATAGAATACATGCGCGTCCAGAAGCCTGACACCGACGCTGATAAAAGTGAAGCCGTGGAAGATGGCGTGAACAGCGTCCCCGACATGTCTTCCAAAAGCAACACTGACGATATAAAAACCAAACAAAGGACTACATCCTGGATCGACTACATCTTCGACATCACAAACCTATCTGTCCTGCGAAGGACCCCGAGTTTCGTTCTCCTCCTGTTGCCAAACCTGTTGATGATGGTCGTGTGGATGGGTTGGACCTTGTTCCTTGTGCCTCACGCCGAATCACTGGGCATTAGCCAGTCCAAGGCTGCCTATCTTGCCATGCTCGGTGGGTTCGGCGGCATCACTGGCCTTATCTGTACATCCATCTTCCTCGTCTTCTATCCTCAAGTCGCTCTGAAGCTACCTGCTGCCACCTCCCTGATCGGCGCTTTTGTTTTCTTCCTGGACCTTGCAAGCAGCCACTACGTCTTTCAGGCTATTCATGCATTTCTGATTGGTGTCTTGATCTACCACACCAGCGTCTACATCTCAGTCGGGGTCAAGTATGCCTTGCCGGATGAGGACTTCACCATGGGATTAGGTTTGGCAGTATTCTTCTATGCTATTGGGACCATCACGGGTGGGATGGGTTCAGGTGAGTTCCTTGATGCCTTAAGAAAACGTCCCCTTTCCATTTTACCAGCTGTGATATAACCTCTTATTGTCTTGTAAGGTTGCACGCTTCATCAGATTTTCGTCGTAGACGGCGTAAATGCTCATCAGTAATTTTCACCCGAACACAATTTTGAGAGAATCCCGGACGGTTCAAAGCTTGGATAATTTTTTTTTTCAGACGCCCATGACTTCGCTATTTGATGGAAACAGGATTTTGGTTTACCAGTACAAAAGACAAATTCTTTCATTTAAAAGTATGCCAAGTTTTGTTCACAATACGATTTGTTTTTTTCTTCAATGATTGAAATGACAGATAAGCATCGGCCAACTAGACGGTGTATTGATTTCTTTTTTATTGAAGGGGAGGAGAATGGATACTAAATAATTCTTTATTGTGAATAGATTTATGTGTTTCATTATATCAATTATATTCATATATACTTACATTTCATTGATATTCAATCAGTGGCGTACCGTGGGTCACAGCATTGGGGGGGGGGGGCACCAGCAAAAAATTTGAGTCACTTATTTGTTATGGAACGCGCGAAGCGTGCACATTTGACAAATATACCGACCTAATAGAGGCATTTTAAGGAAAGTGCCATAAACGGTTACGTATCTCACTGATCAAATAATGCGAGCGCGGAGCGCGAGCTGAAAATTTTTAGTATTCAGACCTAAAAAGGGACATTATAAACAAATTTTTTACATCATGATATGCACCTTTTTCGTGCGAGCGCGAAGCGCGAGCTGAAATTTTTGTATATATTGTCCCCAAACAGGGACATTTTAAGGACTGTATTTTAGGAATCCATTAAGAGTATACATATCTCACCATAGTCATCTAATGCGAGTACCAAGCGCTTGTTGATTTTGTTAGAATTACATCTAAACACATGAAGCACTTGTAGTCTTTGTAATCATGATGAACATAGCATCTCACTAATCAAATAATGCGAGCGCGAAGCGCGAGCTAAAAATTTAGGAAATTCAGACCTGTAGAGGGGCATTCTAAGGCTTGTTTGTAGAAATTCACTAAGAACATAAGTATTTCACTAACTAAATGATGCGAGCGGGAAGCGCGAGCTGAAAAAAATATATATTTAGACCAGGAAAGAGACATTTTAAGGACTGATTTTAGGAATTCACGAAAAGCAGACATATCTCACTATCCACTAATGTGAACGTAAGCACTGACAGGCAATATTTCATATTAAGATCTTAAAATTGAGCAATCACGTTAGAAAAATAAGCATATGTCACGACATAAAACAATAATAGCATGAAGTGCGAGGAAATATATTTGGTGTATATTGACTTTTAAACGGGTGGTTTTAGTACAACAGGACTATCTATCTCGATAAACAAATAATGCGAGCACCAGTAACAATAAAGACATAGGCCCTGAGCAAATTATGTTTTATAAAGTTGTGAAAAAATGTTTCTCATGTAATATAACATAACACAATTATAACATAATAATAACATTATAATGAACATTCATTTCTTCTTTCCCACTACGTTTCTTTTCCTTTCTCCCCCTTTTCTCCTTTTCCCCGGTTTTTTTGGCCAGCCGATTGGGGGGGGGGGGGCACGTGCCCCCCATGCCCCCCGTAGTTACGCCACTGTCTTCAATGATACCATTTCTAGGATGATAAAAAAATCCTTGAATATAGTCCCTTCATATCATTTTACAGTCATCAATTCACGGAAAATAATTGTTAGGTTTTTTTAAACCGTCAATCTTTTGTTCAATGACTATCTTTTTTTAAAGACAACTTTGCCTTTCGAAATACATTACCTTAACGCACCTGTTACAAATTCAATGTAAATCATAACATTTCATTTCCTTTCTGGGAATACTGTTTTACACATTTCTTTTTTCCCTCATTCTTTATTTCTTCCTCCATAATATAGGTCTCATATATGACTTGACTCAGGATTACAAGTTGGTCTTCGTCGCATTTGGTTTAGCTGAAATTCTCATCTCAATATTCTATATCGGGTTCGTCGTTGTTCAGAGCTGTCAGCGAAAGAAGAGGGAGGCTTTGAGTCTAAATGGATCCAAGCATTCGGAATGTAAACTGTAATGAATATTCAAAGATGATTTGAAATTTCCCGAAACGCATTATATGAGAAAGGTTTTTTTATCAGCATTTAATTAACTGTTATTAATATCAAGAAAATAATTGCTATATAGGCGGATACAAGATTGATCGGGGGGGGGGGGGGGGGGGGAGCGGAGCATGTTTGCAACAATAAAGATGTCAATGAAGAAAACGGAAAGAAAACGGATTGAGGAAGGGGAGCGAGACCCGTTTGGCCTCCTCTAGGATCACGCTTGAAATTATCTTCAGAGTGCAAATGCATGTCGTTTTTTGTTTGTCAGGCTCTGTTTTTTTTTGAGTAGTAGTATACATTACCTGATGGATATTGCACTGTTCAAAATGATTTAAACAACACTGTTTACTGTGTGAATCGCACAGTAGTTGCTTAAACAATCTAAACAAGTGTTTAAACAACTATGTTAAAATGATTGAATCAGATTTTTGAATTTAAACTTTGTTGTTTAAGATTCTAAACACTTGTTTGAAATATTTAAACAACTACTGTGCGATGATAGTAAACAACATTGTTTAGATTATTTTTAACATTATACTTTTTTTCTTGTCATTTTCATCATCATCATCATCGTCGTCGTCACCATTGTCATATTCATCATTATCTTCATCTCGTAATCATCATCATCATCATAATCATCTTCACCTTGTCTTCATTGTCATCATTATCATCGTCATCATCATCTTATCATCATATATATCGTATATGCTGACTAAAAAAAGAACCGATATTGTAGTTCATCAGACTTTTTAAAGTTATCATTAATATTCTTTGTATTTAATTTCAGGAGCTATATGGATTTTGCCTTTGTTGATACCTCAGAAAATTCTTACCTCAGATTGCTACCTCAAAGAAATATATAGCCTAGGAACTTCAAGGTCAAGTCCACCTCAGAAAAATGTTTATTTGGATCAACAGAGAAAAATCAGACAAGCACAATGCTAAAACTTTCATCAAAATCGGATGTAAAATAAGAAAGTTATGACATTTAAAAGTTTCGCTTATTTTTAACAAAATAGTTATATGAACGAGCCAATTACATCCAAATGAGAGAGTCGATGATGTCACTCACTCACTGTTTCTCTTGTTTTTTTATTGTTTGAATTATACAATATTTCAATTTTTACGAATTTGACGATTAGGACATCCTTACCTGAACCACAAAATGTTAAAATAATGGAATTCCACGTGTTCAGGGAGGAATGAAACTTCATTTCACATGACAATGATGAGAAAATCAAATTATTTCACATTTCATATAATAAAATACAAAAGAAATAGTGAGTGAGTAATGTCATGAGTTCCTCATTTGCATACCGACCGAGATGTGCATATAACTGTTTTGTAAAATGAAGTGAAACTTTAAAAGGTCATAACTTTCTTATTTTACATTAGATTTTGATGAAATTTTCAGTGTTATGCTTGTTGAATTTTTCTCTTTTTTTCAAATCAAGTTTTTGTTGGGGTGGACTTGTCCTTTAGCAACTACATGTACTTTGTTACTGTTTGGTCAAATTTGGTAGAACTAATACCGAATGGGCCTCCTAATTCTTGTTTTGAAGATTACTTGGGTGCTTCAAATGAGATCATTTTATTTTGGAAACCCATTGGTGAAGAGGACTTTAAAGATGTTTTTTGTACTTTAGATGCTTCAAAGTCTCATGGGTATGATAATATGTGTCACGTTGGAAGTGATTTTTTTTCATATCATTGCATACAATTTTCATATAAAAAATATATAGTTTTACAATCTTACCTACTAAACTAAATGACCTATAAGTTTCCCTATTCTAAATAAATTCACAGGTAAGCCCTACTAACGTAAATCCCTAATCTAATTTCTAATCGCGAATCGTAAGAGTTGCGATCGTGATTGGCTTCGAAGATCCGAGGATACCTGGAATAAATGAAAAAAAGATCATGAATATCTGCAAAATATTTATGCATCAAACATAGCCTTGTATTTATATTTAAAAAATGGCCTTATGGCTTCTTTACAGGACAGGAAAAACAAACATTCAGTTATAAATAATGAATTTCTTTTTTTCTGCAGATTTTATTTAGTGTATATAAACATTTAGTGTATAAGTATTTAATGTTTAGCAATATATATTTTGTTATCCATGTATATTTCATGTACAATTATTGTAAGACCATCAAAAGAGAACAACAGAAAGATTGAAGATTTGATTAAATCTTTTAATAACTGTAATCCTCAGTTTTACGTATTCCTTATTTGGTGTCAAGCAGCAGTAGGTAAATAATAAAAAAAAGTCACTTCCCACGTGACAATTTGCCAGTTAGATTGGTCAAGGATGCATCACCTTTCATTGCTTCTCCGTTGACTTAAATTTTGATTTATCATTAGAATTGGGCAAATTCCCGAATGCACTAAAATAGCAAAAGTGACCCCTGTATAAAAAGCGTTCGAAGGATGACCCAGGCAATTAAGGAGCCATTTCAGTCTTAGCAGTTATTGCAAAAATCTTTGAAAAATTAGTTAAAATGCGTCTCATGGACTTTTTAGAGTCCAGTGATAATTTGTATATACATCGGTACGGCTTTCGTAAGAGATATAGCACGAAATTATCAGTAATCAATGTGGTTGACACATTAATAGAAGAATTGGATTGACAACTGAATAGAGCATTATATATTTATTGCTGCAAGTTTATCATTACAAGGGTGACGTTTTATTCACAGAAGTATAAAATAATGAAAAGAATATGATTTCATGTAATAACATAAGAAAACGGAAAGTGGAGATGTGACACATCAGCCCACCTAATGAATATTCATGACAAATGTTTTCACAAAATATTGCTAAAATTTAAACTTAAATAACTTTATTATTTGTTATCCGATTTTGATGAATTCTACTCTATGTATTAAAATATTTTCAGCCCGGACCATCCCTTTAACGCCCCCTTATCTTCAGCTGATTTGCACACTTCGAATGCAAAGCTCGTACCAACAACAGGAAACATCATTCTCGATCAGTTTCAATTCTGTGTTAATCAACACTTCGATGCACGTTCAATGCAAATTCAAGATTCAAGAAGTTTATTTCATTTCCAAAACAAATATAAATCGAATGCAAATACAAATCAAAGTACGAATACAAAATAATTTTTAACTTAGCATAATTATATAACAAACGCTTGTATAAAAAGCGTATATGGAAATGAGGGGATCCACTAAAAAGCATTGCTTGTAGAGCGTGGATCCCCTATAGCTAGTTGAATAAATAATTTATATAAAGCAATTAAGACAAGACAAAGCAATACAAATTGAGTAAATATGGAAATTCATTCGGCTGAACGAATATACAATATCATAAAAATGGGAAAGTAAAATGTAATAATAATAATAATAATAATAACTCTTATTTACCCAGGGTAGCCACTCTCAGCTGTAAGCTGTTCTTCCAGCGGGCCCTGCATAACATAATATGTTATTATTACCCATCTACATTCTAAATGCTGAGCGCCAAGCAAGAAGGCAGAAGGTCCCATTTTTATAAGTCTTTGGTATGACTCGGCCGGGGATCGAACCCACGACCTCTCGTCCATGAGGCGGGCGCTCTACCACTGAGCCATCACGTCCGGTAAAATGTAAAAAAAGTAAAATGTGATAAATATAATAGGAAAAACTATAAATCAATTTATCATAATAAATTCAACTGAAATCATTTAAACTACAAATACACATTGCTGAGAAAAAAATGGGGCTCATAGTCTTATACTTCATATTCCATATTTTCCTTAATAGGCTCTTTGTATAACTACACAACTAACCTTTATAAGAAAAAGAGGCATCAAACTTGAAATAAACTTGGGACTTTGTACCCATCTCCCGATTCGTACATACCAAAGAAGACTCGGCTGTGGGTCTCATCTTGTCCTCCCAACAAGCTTCCTTTGGCTAAAAACATTTGTCAATACGTAATTCATGTTTGATTTTAGTTTGTTTGTAAGATCCTCCTTTAAATGACACCCCCCCCCCTCCTCAATCTCGATATAATGGCACGTACACAGTATCCAATTTCTTTCATTTCACCCTTTTACATGTGTTGACATGGGGTCCAGGTTAGTACGTTAAATCACCGAAGTTTAAACTGTTAGGTCGTCATCATGTTTTTTTAAAACTAATATTTCCTTTCTAGTGAGATAAGTGCTAATTTCCTCCAGAAGATCAATTCTTCCTCTCATAATCTTGCTAATGACCAAATTTTGAAGACGTAAAGCTTGACTGAAATGAGATAAAAGTTTTTTGTTTTTGTTTTTTGGGGTGTAAAATATTTTTTTTTGTGAGTGATAAAATGTTCACTTTATTGATCTTGCACACTATGTACACATAATCTTTTTAATGTGAAACTCAAACCTTCAACAGAGATTTATTATTATTCTAATCCCTCCTTATATTCTTCAACATTCATTTAAATAGTTTGGGGTCGTGGTTTTAAATAATTTCAACTTTTACATGACTTTAATTGTGAAAGTCTGACTACACTCGGGTGTATACGATGGTCTCGAGTGAGTATGACATTTTTTTCTACATTGCTCTGTTATCTGACATCAATTTCGGTTCAGTTCAGTAATAACATTGATTTTCCATGCTGAGAAACATTCACATTAGGACACAAATATATCAAGTTACAAAATGCTGGAGGTGAAAATGCTGAAAACACTTGTAACGGGTGCACCGGAGAAATAAAAAGGACACATCCATGTTATATATTTTTTTTTCTCTACTAACTCCAATCCTATAGGCCTATAGCTGTCTGTTATTCCTATGCATAGCTTTCTGAATATATATACTTTACATTACAAAGAAGATTTTGGACAAGGCCTTAGGGTAATAGAAGGGCCGATATGAAAATCATCTCACCACTTGCGATTAAATCGGGGGGGGGGGGTCTTGGGGCAATGAACCTTAAATTCTTCCCCCATTTAAAGGAGGAAGGAAATGAAAAAAGTGTGGAATATTATATCATACTCTGATATCATCAAAATTCATCCCAAAATGAACACTTTTCGCATTATCAAAGGTCAAAACTGCTAGCTTGCATCGCTTTCTCACGACTTATTCGAAATTTTGTTTCATAGCGTGTTTGGCATCCACTGGTTTGGCCCTTATTAAATAATGTGCAACAGAGAACCGAAAATTTGTGAAACATGAAACGGGTTTACAACCTGTTTCTTACTCCCAAGCCTTCAGACACAGTACATTCACTAGCTGTTGTAAAACAATAAATAAAAGGTGAATGAAAAGATTTAAAAACTAAACAAATAAATAGGCCTAAATAGAATAAATACAAATAAATAAGTAAATAATTGATTAATTGTTTATATGAATAAATGAATGAATAAATAAATAAATAATTAAATAAATAAATAATTAAATAAATAAATTAACTAATTAATTAACTGATTCAACCAATTTTGAATCCCTTCACTTCCTCTTCCATTTTCCCTATTTGTTTTTACAGACAGTCCTTACGCCGAACATGCGAAACTTTACCTATCCAACGCTGTTGGGCGCCATTCCCAGTGTAAAAAAATCATCTATTCGAGATTACATGCTTGATTTACCAATCAAATTTGATGAATTGTTATCAATTATATTCACCTCCAGGAAAAAAATAGAAGAAATACTTTAATTAATTAAAGAATATTAAGGCATCATCTCGAACTACCCAGTTTATGTTTCCATGTTTCTCTTTATGAAGAGCTCGATTGCAAAAGGGGTTAGATCCGTTTTTTAAAATCAAATTTTATTTTTTTTTCAATGTGAAGAAAAGTTGAAATTCCCATTAAAATATGTGGATAAAGATGGCAAAGAAAAATCACATTTTTCAAAAGGGGCTAGATCCATATCAGTTTGTTTGCAAAAGGGGGTAGATCCACAAAGGTAATTTTCGGAAAGGCATATTTAAAAATATGAAGCCAGGCAGATTTCTCTTATACCAAAGTTCATGTTCATATGACAGGCTATCATAACAATTAAGTTTTGCATTAGAATATTGCAATATGGGAAAATAAAAAAAACATGATTTTTTTACTGGAATAGTCTTAAGAGGACGTAACCCTTTTTGCAAACAAACTCTTCTGGGGGCGTTTCATCAATATTTTCGTCCGACAAGTTGTCAGGTCTGACAACTTTCCTGGATTCTGATTGGTTGAGAAACACTGTTACTATAATAACTGTCGGATAAAACAGGACTTGTCGGATAAAACATCTGACAAGTCCTTTCATGAAATGCTCCCCAGAAGAGCTCATTTGCCAAAATGGTTAGATTCATTTTTTTAAATAATATTTGATTATTTTATATTTAGTTAGTTTTTAGCGGGGTTTTTTTTTAGTTATGATGCCAATTCAAAACATATTCCCAACTCGGCCACAGTTCATTGACCCTAAATGGCCTTTGGCCTTAGTCATGTGACCTGAAATTCAGGCATGTCTAAGTTTAATGAACTAGGACTGTATAATTTCCAAGTTACGATGACATTTCAAAAAATTAACCTTGTTTAAGATTTCAATGTTGACGACGCAGCCGCCGCCGCCGTCGGAAAAGCGGGGCCTATTATCTCGCTCTGCTATGCAGGAGAGACGAAAATAATCATCACTCTTTCGAACGTGACCAATCACAAGTCTATGGGACTAAAATCGATCACAAAATATACCAATTGATTGTGGGATTATGAGTTCTTTTAATATCTAATATGCCACTTAACATTGTATTTTATTGTTGATAGATACTAGTGAGCAACAAAAATGAGGGGCTCATTACGGCGTTTCTGGTATTATGACAATTTCTTTAAAAATACTAATAATAATCGCGGGCGGGCCAATCAAGTGAGCGAAAATGATCATCATTTGAAATTAACTTCTAATTCTGTGATTGATTTTGACGTAAAATCAATCTAACAAACAATATGATTATGTTTCATCACTTCCTCTCCATTTCTATATTCTGTCTATGTTTCTTTTTTCTTTTGTCTTTTCGGCCATGAAATAGGACCTCTCCCATCTGCCCACCTCATTTGTACGCCAGTGACATAGGGCGAGGGACATACATTTTTTTTGAAAGAAGAAGAGTTCAATCGAATTCAGAATCAGTTCAAGATTATTTTATTGACTCATCATTCACACCGTTATTTAAAAGGGGGTTCCCCCCGATATTCAGTCAACATATAAATGAAAAGATATGGGAAAGACCTTTGCTCGTATGTTTAGGGTATGGTTGTTGGGCAATAAAACATGAATTAGGCCTAAGTATAAGGCAAATTGTACAAGGTTTACATTGATGGAAAATGTGCACTACACTTCCGCTAATGATTCAAATTACATTGATTCAAATTTTTATTCAAATTAGATCATTGAGATTAACTTTAGGTTAATATTTTATTTACGTAAAAAAAATTCCAAGCAATCCGACCAGAATCTTGAAAAAAACCTATCCCTCATTACGAAGCATAATAACAACTATATTGGGGAAAACAAAAAATAAGAGTAACCAAAACTACCTTGGTTTAGGAAAGAGAAATCCTCACGAAAACAAGGTTTTTGTGTGAGGAAAACTTCAATATAACAGCGGGCGCCCTTAGAAATTGGTTTCATATTAAATAAATTGCACACTATGTTGGCGTTTTAAATTCTCGGCTCGATGTTGTTTTAACTGCAGTATCAATTACAGGCCCGTAAGCCTTAGGAAACCAGGTTAAATAGTAATGATGATGATGATGATGATAATAATAATAATACTGTGAAGTGATCCCATCCATCGAAATATTTCACGCATAAAGTAACTTTTGGGAGCGATGATTGGTCATTGTTTTCTATATTAGGTAATTTATGAACAATATGTTTGTGTAGTCAAAATGTACTCATAAAATATCTAAAACATAACAATTATATAATTTTTCTGAAAATTCCAAATTGTCGTTCCAAATGTGAATAAAAGGTCTATTTGAAGGCAGTTATATGCAGCTAAAATATATGTTAAGGTAGTAATGAATACTTAATTAAAAACGGGGAAATAATGGAGCCTTTTTGTCTGTTTCTTCGATGAAAGTGACATTTTCGAATGAAAGATGACCGGTAAAGCTAAGTCTGCTGTCATGGATCCTTGGTTTTCGCAATTCGCATGGTGTATAATGCAAAGTCTGAAACAGTATAAGACTATAATAGGGTCTACTGTGGCTTGTAGAGCGCTTGGCGTCTTTATTCTAGAACTGCTATTGGTTAAAGTGTGTAACATAATGCGTCTGTGCTTGGAGACTAGGTATAAAGCTCACATTGCGCGCACCTTCCCCTCCCCCTCTTTGGAAGTGGTATAGGGCACACATGAGTATTACAGACCCCCATTCACTCACGTGTTATATCATAGCTCATCAAAAAATCATTAAAAATCAATCCCTCGATAGATTTTGCTTTAATTCACTGACATTAGTCACAATTAACAGTACATTAAGACTTGATATGTTAATCAGGTACTTGACCAGCTCAATCAAAAGTTAAATGGCCTGAAATAAGACTAACCATAATTTCGGCCAGTTCATTGCCACAAAAACCAGAACTGCATTGTGGGTAATAATAATTAAAATGAAATACAAAAATGCAGTCTAGCCTCCCCAAACGCCTTAATTATGAAAGAGTATGAACGTAGCATTTTCTCTATCGTTTTTCTTTTGATATACAAACATTTAATCTATTTTTAATGAATTATTTTAATCAATAAAGTCATGTGATCTTTACTTACGCCTGTCCGGCATGCTTTGCGCGCGGTTGAATTACTCTCATGTGCCCTATACTGTGGGTCAAATGACGAAAAGTTGAAAATTTTGGTCTTAAAAGAAAGAATGGGTTCTCCTGAAGAGATTGATACCTTGCATTCAATACCTAATCTGACTAAACGTGTTAAAAGAAAAGAAAACGTCTCATAAGACACCCCTCATTTTAATGTAAAAATGCAGTGTTCCATTCACATATTTTGTGCGCTTCCTATGGTATTGCAGCTACAAGTTCTACTTGCTTGATGTCCATCAATGGGCTAAATATGTATTGTGTGGATTTACAACTTTTTGTTTACATGTTTAATTTCGTTCGAGGTGATTTATTACCTATGTATTCGCATAAGAATAAACAAAGTAAATAAAAGAAAATTGATAACAAACAAAGAGTGTAAGCATTTCTTTTGCTCATTTCGCCTCTCTTCCCTATTATAACCGTTAATTTGGAGGAAGAAGGGGGGGGGGGTGTTATAGGCATCAACCCCGCCTTGCTTACAAGCCAGGAGGATGGGGGTATGTACCCCGACTCAGCACCACCCTCCCCCCTCCTGAGCTTTCAACGAAGTGAATAGTATTCAAGTGCGCAATCTATGATGTTTTACATCTGACTGAGACAAGTTTATCTATTTTAATGTTTTGTTCATCTTTCTTTCTCTGCGTGCTCTAAATATTGAAAATAGGAATCCTGATGATAATTAGAAGTTATTTATCATTTTGAAGTTCCTACTATTACTTGTTTCATTTCACACTCTCAAACCAACCAGATCTCCTATTGGCAGTAGAAACTCGCATTTCTGCATGATAAATGATAAGCATTGAATATACATTTGAAAGCGTCATTTCAGCATCGTAGTCGATAAATGCACTAAATGCCGAGTTACATACTTATCAAATGTTGTTAAACATAACCTATCACTTTGCATGAAACTGTTTGAAGCATTCTCACCACCGATTTCTAGCAGACGACGCCCAGCCATAGCAACGACAGTGTAGAAGTGTAGTCGCGATATAGGGCACACATGAGTATTACAGACCCCCATTCACTCACGTGTTATATCATAGCTCATCAAAAAATCATTAAAAATCAATCCCTCGATAGATTTTGCTTTAATTCACTGACATTAGTCACAATTAACAGTACATTAAGACTTGATATGTTAATCAGGTACTTGACCAGCTCAATCAAAAGTTAAATGGCCTGAAATAAGACTAACCATAATTTCGGCCAGTTCATTGCCACAAAAACCAGAACTGCATTGTGGGTAATAATAATTAAAATGAAATACAAAAATGCAGTCTAGCCTCCCCAAACGCCTTAATTATGAAAGAGTATGAACGTAGCATTTTCTCTATCGTTTTTCTTTTGATATACAAACATTTAATCTATTTTTAATGAATTATTTTAATCAATAAAGTCATGTGATCTTTACTTACGCCTGTCCGGCATGCTTTGCGCGCGGTTGAATTACTCTCATGTGCCCTATATATAGAAGAAAAGAAACGAAGCAGGGCGGCGGAACGGTTTTTTTTTTTTGGGGGGGGAGCCAAAAAGGCACTTATAATTTTTGAGGCAAAAGGATATTTTCACCATGAGATTATAATCTGCGTGAAGAAGTTGTATGTTTTTTGGTAGTTTAGTTGAGCAAAGTTATTTTTTGATGTGAATTCTTGTAAGACATATTTAGGTTTTATGGTATCGCGAGCGAGGGTAGCGAGCGAGTGGTTGAAAATCTTTCAAATCCAAAAATGTAAAAGTTGCTTTTTGGTGAATTATGGACCTAATTACTGTTAAAAGGGCATCCTTGTGAGATATTGCGAGCGCGAATCACGAGCTTAAACTTTAAGAAATTTTGTGCAATAGGACATAAAAAGTAAACATTCCGATAATTTTTTGTAATCATAAAAAAAGGATGTGAATCTAATCAAAGAATTGACGCGAGCGGGAAGCGCGAGCTGAAAATTTTAATATACTTACTAGAAAAGGAACCTTTTAAGACTGCATTTAGTGACTCATGAATAGGACACAGGATACATATCTCACCAATCGAATAATGCGAGCGCAAGGCGTGAGCTGAAAATTTGTGATATTCTAACCAGAAAAGGACATCATAATCAGGAACAGAATGACTACCTTAATAAACAATGATTGGTGCGAGCGCAAAAATTGTGTGATATTCCCACCTAAAAACTGGACATTCTAAGCTTTTTGTATGAACACGATGAGTATGATGAGTATCTTACTAAAGAATTATTGATGCTAGCGCGAGCCAGAAAATTGTGACTTTCTCACCTGAAAACTAAATATTCTTATAAGCAATGTTTATAACCATGAACATAGTAAGTACATATTCCTTAAAAAAAAAACTGATGCAAGTGCGTAATTAATATTCCAACCTGAAAAATTGACATTCTATGCATTTTTGTATTATAGGACGAATAGCTCATACTGAAAAATAATTGATGCGATCGCTATTTTTTTTTATCTTTCAACATAAAATGTAATATGTTTTACTTTAAAAAGGGTATTTCGTTTTGAAAAAGGGCACATTTCATTTCGAAAAAGGGCCTTTTCCATTTTGACAAAAAGTTCATTTTTTCCTACGGTAATTTTTTTGGGGGGTGCACTTCCCCGCCCCTTCCACCTGTTCCGCTGCCCGTGAAACGAAGAGAATCAAATAATAATAATAATAATTCGATATTTACATAGCGCCTAACAAAATTTCTCTATTAAAGCGCTTTACATCGCAAAAACCTAACTACTTAACTTAATAAACTAAACTCACTTATTAACTTAACTACCTTATATAACTACACATTCAAAGGCATGGAGAGGGGATAAAGGGAGACAGGAGAGGGTGAGGAGAGAGAGTGGGAGGGGGAGTGGGAAGACAAAGATGAAGAGAAAGGGAGATAGAAACAGGGAGAGGTGGGGTAAAGAGAGAGAAAAAATGAGAGGGGTCGGATCGCCATGGAACTGTAAAGACCGCAACATCATGCAGTGACTTTGCTACCAAAGCAATCAACTGACGCATCGCTCTCGATAAGAATTCTCTACTTTCATCGTTGCCATGTTTACTGA
Source organism: Lytechinus variegatus (assembly GCF_018143015.1). Classification (NCBI taxonomy): domain Eukaryota; kingdom Metazoa; phylum Echinodermata; class Echinoidea; order Temnopleuroida; family Toxopneustidae; genus Lytechinus; species Lytechinus variegatus. The sequence continues at coordinate 12,081,952 of NC_054756.1, read as the reverse complement.
TGAGGCAGCTAGCATTTGTTTCATCTTCATATTTTACTATCCCAAGTTCACCAAAAAGTTTCAATCAGTTTCCAAATCACACCTTTCTTTTCCTTTTGTTTGCATTTGAAGTACACTGATAAATGAACCGGGAAGTTAAATCAGGCTTGAGTTAAACGGTATAGAGAATTTCTTGACGACAAAAATAGTCTTACAGGGAAGTTGATAAACTAAATTCACCAGCCCTTTCTGTGTATTGAAACCTTTGATATAATGACACGTCTTACTGAATTATTGCGTGTGATATTTGTCATGAATATAGATGCATTATCTGGTTTGTTTGAGTAGCATCGTTGAACAAACGAAAATGTTTGTTTTTTATGACAGCAATATTATTTTAATTTTCGAATTGCATTGTGGTTCCTACTAAACGGTGATTCAATGCCACATTGAATCAACCCTTAAAGCGAAAAGTAAATGAATATGGGCCATAAATTTTGTTTGAGAGTCTTAATGACTGCATGAAAAACAGCTATAAGAGGAACTTCGAATCAGTGTTGAATCTTGAGAGATATTCCCATTACACAGTGGAGTTGCGGATGGATCTTCAGGTTGCATATTGACATCTCCCCTCTCATGCCCTGCAAAGTCTTCTTCTTTTATAAGAGGTCGAATTGTATTAAGGAAATATAGCATTGTTTGGTTGCGTAGGATAGTCACTCGACTCGGTGCGCCGTTTGAACTTGACAGATAAGTCGAATACGACTTTATCCCTGATAAGCATTTCATTACCTGGATATATACAGATGAAGAGCTTTCCCACATAAGCCCATTGCTCTTATTATTTCATGTATTTGGAGCACTTTTACTCCCTCTCGTGCTTCGAAATGTAAAGGTAAGATACTTATCTCTTTCACCTCTAATGGATGAACCAATGAATGCAGAATAAATTGATCCTAATACTTTCGAAATTCGTTTTGATTTGATCCATTTAGGACTCGAGGCCGTGTATATAAACGTAGAGAGCAAAACCTGAAATATAAATTGTTTTCAAATTTCAAACGTTTTCAATTATTAGTTCATCCAAATTCAGATTGCCCTTTTGATAGATTAATACGATTAGATCAGGTTCAACATGTTCAATGTACACACGAAAATTGTAATTGGATAAAAGAAGATTCCCAATTGAAGCTTTTAGGTATTGCCAAGTTACATGACAGATACATATATGCATGTACATCAAAATTACCCGTAAATTGAAAGAGTATATTTCCCCCAAAACATATTCGCAGATGTAAATACCGGTAGTTTTCGTTGCTTTTACAAGACGATTAGACGGTCCTCTCGTTTTGGCAATATTTGAGAAACAATGCGAAAATATTGAGCTATTTCAACCAATAATCAAGAACATAAAAAGAGGATTATTCATTATTATTATTCTCGCCCGACTTGTATAGTGCAAAATGATTTTTTTTATACATAAGTCCGGGGGGATATTGATCTTATTTGCAGGTGAATTAAACAAAACTCACTTCTTGTCTTGCCTCTCAAAATCTTTCAGAATATAATTCAATGCCAGAGAGAGGAAACAAGGACGGGTTTAAGATATAATCACGACGAGGACGCGCCGACCATTAAAAAATAGGAGAAAGAAACTAATTGGGTAACTTACAACCTTCCACTTATCAAGACGGTCTCACAGCCGTGAAGACATCCACACCAGAATTAACGCAGACAATTTCGTGTTTTGCATGAGACAACGGTTTCTTCTAGTTCGAGTAGCACCCAGAACAGGACAATGGAAGACAATGCAGGCAGAGGTGAGCAACTCTATTTGATTTTTATTCCGATATTTTATTGTGTTGCAGCACATATCTTCTTATCAACATGATCAATGCTCACTAGAACAAGTCGACGTTAAACATGTTTCATGTAAAATGAATGTAATTGCTGGAAACACTGTTTTGTCTTAAAAGAAAGTCTGTAATGAAAATGTCAATTGTCTCTACACTCTTAAAATAGATGGGCAAAAAAATGTCCAACTTTTTACTAACCTTGAGCAGCATACTTTCCACATAACTGTTTGTAAAATCTGCCCAAATCGGGTAATAAAAATAATAAGTAAGTAAGTTAGTAAGTGATTAAGAACATTTGCTCAATATTGGATAATAATTGCTCATAGCGCATATATTTTAAACATAAACTCGCATAAACTGTTCAATGGATTACAGCTCCGAAGGGGTTACCATGCAGGGGTGTAAGACACTTCATTTACGAGATGCATACGCTTACATCAGTACATCCATTCTATTTCCGTGCTACTAACGATGTATAGACATTCCATGTACCTCATCTCTCTTCACTTCTACCGTTGTTCAGCTGCAGAGAATGTGAGTTGCGAGGATGTAGAGAGGATACAGCGGACGTTTAACGGATGATAATGGACACGGAACGTTTGTTGCTCGCATATATTGCGGCTTTTCATTCAGATTCAGATTCAGTTTTATTTCCAACAGAAATAACGAATATTGATACAAATCATTTTCATAGATTATAACAAATATTTACAATACATTAATAATAATCATGATAACTAACATATAAAAATATAATACAAAATATTTTATAGACAAATAATATATAGTTAGGATAGAAAAAAAGTATCTGTGGAAATGGGGGATTCACTAAAAAGCATAGCTTGTATAATGTGAATCCCCTAATAGAAAGAGAATAGAGGAGAGAGGGAGAGAGAGAGACGCAATGGTTGCTATTTGCCTACGGAGATTTACTGAATAAATTAAAAAGAACAGGATAACTCACAGAACAAGACAAAACGAAAAAATAATAGAATAACAAAAAAAAAAGAACAGGACGACAAAAGGAGAAATAAACGTAAAATAGAATCAGGACAAATTTCGACCGAAAAGAGAGGATAAAACAAAATGATAGACTAACAAAAATAACTTTAAGTCTGAGAGGAGATGATAACGAGCGGCAATTAGAAATGAAGACCTCGGTAGGATTTAAGTAAAACGTTTTTAAGTTTTCTTTTAAAAGAATATATGGAAGGGCTGTTTTTTATATTATTGTCGAGGGAGTTCCAAAATCTAGGGCCATCGAACATAAATGTACTCTTTTGGTAATAAAGTTCTAAAACGGGTAAATGAAATTCGTCAGATTGCCGAGTAGGGTAATTATGAAAAGACCGATTAAGAGGAAACATAGAATCAAATACACGTGGAAGGGTATTTTTGTCAAAGTTAAACATAAATTGTCCTAAATGAAATAAATATAGGTCGCTGATTTTCAGCAATTTGCTATCAAAAAATAGTGGGTCAGTGTGTGAACGAAAAGCTGAATTATGAATAACACGAAGGGACTTCTTTTGCAGTAATAACAGTCTATCTAAAATGGTTTGATGGGTGCTGCCCCAGGCAAGTATCCCATAATTCAAGTAAGGCAAGATCAGGGAAGAATATAACATTAAAAGTGATGACGACGAAAAATGATATTTCAGTTTATTGATAATGCCAATATTTCGCGAAATAATCTTACATATACAATCTATGTGGTATTTCCAGGAAAGCTTATTATCAACGGTAACACCGAGAAATTTAATGAATGTGACACTTTCTAAATTAGTGTCGTCTAAAACAATGTCCATGGGAAGTGTATCAATGGAATCGCTAAATAGCATATATTTAGTTTTAAGTAAATTAAGAGACAATTTGTTGGATCTTATCCATTGTGTGACTTTTAAAAGTTCATTATTAAGAGTATTTACTAAGGTATATGGATTTTTATGGGAATAAAATATATTAGAATCGTCTGCAAAAAGAATGAACGAAAGGATATCAGATGATTTACAAAAGTCATTAATATAAATAATAAAGGGCCTAACAGACTGTCTTGCGGGACTCCACAATTAATGTACTGCATGTTGGATGCATGACCATTCAAAGATACAAATTGACGTCTGTCGGACAAGTAGCTTCTGAACCACTCCAAGGCCTTCCCGCGTACATCATAATGAGAAAATTTATGTAGTAAGATATCATGGTTAATGGTGTCGAAGGCCTTGGAGAAGTCCAGAAAAATGCCGACTAGATGTGAGCAATTATCAAAAGAGTGAGCCACTTTATCAACGAAATTCAATAATGCATGTTCTGTGTTGTGTTTTTCTCTAAATCCAAACTGAAAGTTAGAAAAAATATTGTGAGATCTTAAAAAATCAATTGTTTTGCTATAAACCACTTTTTCTAAAATTTTTGACAAGGATGATAATAAAGAAATTGGGCGATAATTACTGACACTTAACTTGTCACCCTTTTTGTATAATGGAATGACCTTGGCAATTTTCATGCGATCAGGGACTTGACCGGAGGTTAGAGAAATGTTAAAAATATATGTTAAAGGATCGACAATTTCAGATATTATACCTTTTAAAATAAAGTTATTGACATCATCATAACCAGGACTTTTTTTATTATTCAAATTAGATACAATGTCAGTAATATCTTTTTTTGACTACGGGAGTGAAAAATATTGAACTAGAATTAGGTGTACCTAGGTATTCATAAAAGTGTTTTGTTGAAGGGGGGATGTCTCTAGCTAGGTTAGTTCCTATAGATGAAAAATAGTCATTAAAAATATTAGCTATATCATCAGGATCTCCAATAATATCACCGTTAGACCTTATTTCAGTTATATCGGACTTGTTATTGGATAAATTCATGGCTTGTTTAAGAACTTTCCATGTATTTTGAATGTCGTGTTTATACAGAATTATTTGATCAGTAAAATACCTTTTCTTAGCCAAACGTATTGTTTTGGTTAAAGTATTCTTATATGTGGTGTATTTAGTTTTGGCCTGAAGAGTGCCTTTAAGTTTGGAATTACAGTGCGTCCCAGAATAAACGAAACCGAGATTTAGCGATCATTTATCATAACTTAATCATAAATATGATAGACAAATGACCTACCAATTTAAAGCTTAGAATCTCCTCTTTCATCTGATATTACTTAGGTTATTTCTTATTCACGCATGAGTGAGCAAAAACAATTTGAAAAAAGGATACCAAAAACTCATTTGTCGGGGGGTTCTGGGTTTCAAAAAGAAAACCACATTTCTAAAAAGTTCAATATCTGCTCTTTAATTTGGTACCAAAATTACAGAAAATGGTCAAGAAATAAAAAAGTTCTGGTCATTTGAAATAAGGCTTGTATTTCCATAATTTCATGAGATAAACGTGTTTTCACCGGTTTCCTACAAAAGCTTTCGCATCGTGAACAAAAGATTTAATGCATGGCTGATCGTCAACAAAACAGAGTGTCGAGAGAGTTTGAAAGCCAGCCTGGAGAACCTCTTCATTTTATGAAATTATTGAAATTCAAGCCTTATTTCAAATGACCAGAACTTTGTTATTTCGTGACCATTTTCTGTAATTTAGGTATCAAATTAAAGAGGAGATATTGAACTTTTCAAAAATGTGGTTTTCTTTTTTAAACCCAGATACCCCCGCCAAATGAGTTTTTGATATCCTTTCTTCAAATTGCATTTGCTCACTCATGCGTGAAAGAAAATTAATCTCAGTAATATCAGATAAAAGAGGAGATTCTAAGCTTTAAATTGGTGGGTCATTTGTCTATTTTATTTATGATTAAGTAATGATAAATGATCGCTAAATCTCGGTTTCGTTTTTTCTGGGACGCACTGTATAATATAAATTATTTTTTCTGTTGATTGAACGCAAAAGTGCTTTAGATATCCAAGGAAGTCTTGGTGATTTTTTGTAGTTAGTTTGTCTATCTTTTACTTTTGGTAAAAGATAGACAATGGTACGCGGCGGAAAGTTCTTCCGTTCTAAAAAGTTTTGTGCAGCGCGAAACGTTTTGCGCTGATGACATCATAGTAGACGGATGCTCGATGGATAGAGCGTATGAAGAACGCATGCAAGGAGTATACACAATGGATGCATAGCGCTTTCCAACGTTTACATCCGCTTTGCATCCGTAAGTGCAGTGGGACCGGGCGTACACTTCTTAATAATTGCCGGTCAATTCTGAAATGAAATGATAGAATTGAATCCATGAATGGATGAATGAATGAACGATTTTTAAATGAATGAATGAATTGATTTACCTAGTAGTGTCATGTATATCTGTTTTATCCGGTTAGATTTACCAGCTTATTTCATTCCTACCGTGGCTGCTGGTGGCATTTTCGTGTTGATATTCCTGTCAGTCGTTATCATCTGCTTAATAAAACGGTAAGACCATGATTACATTGTTCTTACTCAATCTTATTGAATGATTTGTATGATCCATAATGCTTATCGTATCATTAAGCATTTGTTGATGCATGGACCAAGTCTTAAACATACATTTCATGTAGAATTCATATTTTCAGTCTCCCATAACCAAACGAAAATAGGGAGAGGGTACTTGTTGTTAATTGCAGATATCAATGAGATCGGAGTTTTCATTAATGCCAATCAAGGTAAAATACATGTAAAATGTAACTGACTCTTCCAACGAAGCAACAGATCTTCTGAACTGTTCCACACAAGCGAAACTATTAATCAGTGACAACATAGCTTTCCATTCTGCCTTACGAGTGTTACCCTTACTCTTTCGTTTTATACTTACATTTGTAGGTGCATGAAGCCTTCAACGGATAGAACATCGACGCCGCTCGACAACCCTGTTTCTGTAAATGCCGAATCCTGGGAGATAGAAATGTCAGTGAACGCAAGGAAGCACAAGTCTGATGAAATTGTCAGTGGAGTCACCGATCAATCAGGAGGACCAACGTACGGCATTATTGCCCCAGACCTTCGAGATAAGATACCAAATCAAAGTTACGAAACTGTCGACCTTGACCTTGCCGGTGACAGAAACGCTACTGAAGTCAAGCCCCGCACGGCTAACAAAGTGCATTTGGATGGAACAACGTATGCCTTGGTTGACTTGGAGAAAAAGGCCCAGGACCGCAAGGAAAAGGAGGCCAATGCAACCAAAAAAGGATACGGTGTTGACAGGCCTGAAGATAGAGCATATGCAACACTTGAAGCCGATTGTGTCGATGATACAATTGGAGAAAAGAGTGCCACACCACTAGAGCAGGGGGACACACATTCTACACCCATGAAGTCAACTCTAATGTCGTCTTTGGTCAAGGGTGATAAAATTAAAGAACAGAGTAGTCGGTACGAAAGCATTGAGGTCACAAGCAAAGGGGTATCAGGTAGCAAGAAGACATCTGAAGACCTCGTCACCTATGAGGAACCAGGAAAGGTTGGACGGTTACCGACTAAACATGATGTGCTAAAAAGAGGATTTCAGCCAAGTAGGTCTCGTACACTTTCAAAGAGTGATGACACACAGAATCAGGGAAGCCACGACTCTGAAGAGGGTTACCTGACGGTGAGCTACCCGTCGCAACCTAACTCATCCTCAAGATCAGAATCCAGTCCAACATATTATTATGAAACTGTGACAGTTTCGTCTCCTGTCTCACCCAAAGATTCATCTGGTCTGAAACTGGATTCCTATCCGCTGAATGATTACGAGACAGTGTCTCAGCCTTTATCACCAAAGCTTGGACAAAGCGAAAGTAATCAGACCTCCACAGGATCTCCCGTTTTCTCGAAGATGATCGGACAAGAGCAGATGCCTGTCAAGAGGGAATCCAACATGTCGCACACGTATGAGGATCCTGTCGCTATGGTTCATGCAAAAGATGAGCACTACGACACGCTGCAACGTGGGCCTGACTTATTGAAGCAAACAATCCCATGTAGGAAATCTTCCAAAGGCAAAACAAAGGCGAAAGGAACTTCTAATCAGGACGATATCGTCAATGTTTACAACGAGCTTGCTTTACCAGGTGTTGCTCAACACGAGTATGAAAGTGACAGCGATGCATACCAGCATCTGCAGTGCCCTAAAAGCGAACGTCGGCTGGCAAGAGAGCCATTGCCAAGAATCCCCGATGAAGGTTACGGAAGGCTCGATCTGGATGCTCATTGTGCTCCTAACAACACGACTGATGGTAATCATCAAGGTCAGGATGGCTCGAAGACTACGTCTGATCCTGTGTATATTAACCTAGCTTGAGAATACTGATGAAGCAAACATTACCGATGATGACGATTCGGAGTGTAATGTCCTAGATGCGTTCAAATAATTTGCATGATTTTTTTTAAATAAATGCTTATAGGTTGGTGTGCGTGAGATGGGATATTGATTGGAGGGTGTATCAGAGTACGAGAGCCTGTATAGGTGTAAGTCCACATTTTGTATAAAAGACTGGTGAGAAAGGCTACGATTCATATGGCATGCATAAGAAATTAAGACTAGATGTATTTTGCGCTGATGATGGGACTATATTGGCTGATTTAGGAGAACATTCCAGATGAGAATCAAATAATCCTTTTTTATATAATGCTTGGTTGCCATGGTTGTGACTATGATAAACTCATGATTCTTCTCTTGAAGCATTATGATTTAATCAAATTCTAGAGGGTGTGATCATATAAAAACTTATCACAAAGACAGGTCACATTGCCAAGCTGGTATTCAGATCAAGAGGCTCGTCAGTTTGGAGGATTTGTCAACAATATACTTTCATTTTGAGGGTCCTAGATTACAATCCAAGTCGTAGCATATAATGAAAATATTGTTTCAAATTCTCTATTTCTATTCATTCGGGGCAACCAAATGTCGAATGGGTATCCCCCTTTCCTCTTTCTCTAATAGAAAATGAGTTGTCCCACACTTCCACCTATTAAAATAAAATGTATGTCGAGTGTCTTTTCGCTATTTGAACTTATCATGGGTTATATGACACAGATATTTCTGTAAAGAATTATTAAACACATCTGAGCCACAGTCGTCAGGGACACGATCACCGAGTCATTTCATGTCTACCTGAAAATATTTTGATAAATAAGGTATATCTTTCACTACTAAAATTCAGATTGTCACGTGTCATGGTATTGTATACGGATAGATCGTCATCAAACATGTCAGATGCGAATAATTAAACACCCCCACCTCTCCTCTGTGGTCTATATTTTTGTATGAAAGAATAATGATTAATATTCTACTAAGTGGAAACAGAGCTCTTGAGCCAAGTTTCTGTGAAACCATATACCTGACATTTGTACGATAAACTCTGCATTAGATCCATTCTCTGTGAATGAACGCCTAATACAAACAATACAAACAACAAACCTGACACCAGCAACATGCAATAGGGTAATTTCATGGCTAAGACATGTAAGATGCGGGCTTTCATACAGAGTATAGAAAAGGATTGGCCCGCGGCCCGTATTCTGAAGTCGGGTTTAACTTAGACTATGGTCTAACTAACTCTGTGCTAAAATTATGGGAAGCCAAAAGTGTCAAAATTATTATTAACTTGTATTTTTCTTATGTTTACTGTGCTCTTTTCTGATTCATCGATAGGGAAGACAATCATCTGTTTATACTTCCTAGACAATTACTAATGATTTAAGATCAAAATGAGCTGAAATATGATATCTCTACTGTTAGTGATTTATGTAACAATTGGCTGTCCATACTTAAACCACAACTTTAAACCTGAGTTTAAGTTAAACCTGACTTCAGAATACGGGCATATTCAAGTTAGAATACTCAATTGCGTGGGCGGAAATCTGTCCCCAAAGGTTGGGGGACAAGGGCCTGGAAAATTTACTTCGTAACATTCTGTACTCGCACATAAGTTTGTCATCTTTCAGTCTGCAATTTTTTTTCTTCTAATTAAGTTTGTCATGTTTTTTCTTGATTTCATAAATATTTGCATTTATCCAAGGGGAACCCGATGTACTTATTCTTTGTAAACGATTTGGTATATATTTTTCAACAACTTGTAACAACATATTTTGCCATAATTAATTGATTTATATTGAACTGTTCTTTCCCAATTCCGGTTGTGAATATCATTTCTAAAGTCATCACCATTCAGCTTCCTGTAACTTCTAAAAATGATAGATTTTGGCCGAATACAAATTTTAGAGTTTCAGGCCCGGTTCCGGGTCAAGAAGCTAATCGAATGGTCACTCATTCCGTTGTGAATTACGGAAGGATTCACTAAAAAAAGAAAAAAAAAGAAAAAAGCGAAGTAATGGAAATTATAAATTTTAGCAATATATTAATGTGAGAACATGCATTAATACCCACACCGTCATGAATATGCATTAAATGGACTGATGATGTCACATCCCCACTTTCCCTTTTCTTTTGTTATTACATAAAACCATATTTGTTTCATTTTTCATACAAGTGTAAATGATTTGTCTACCTTGTGAAGCTTTGAATATCAAATGCACTCAATCAGTTGTTATTCCAATATTGTTGATTCTTGAAGGAAAATTTTTGAATAAACCTAATTTCAAATAATAAAATACAAAAGAACAAGTGGAAATATGACATCATCAGTTTGCTCAATGAATATTCATGAAGACATGTCTAGAACTCTTTCACCGGAATAAAGCAAATATTTAAAATGCTATAACTTTGTTATCCCTTGTCCAATTTTGATCAAATGTTCAGTGTTTTGTTTGTCTGATTTTTCTTAATCTGTTCAGATATTATTTTAGCCTGGAGTACCCCTTTTAGCTGTTTCTTGCAAATTTGTTATTATAACAAGTTTTATGGAACGGGACCCGGGTATCTTTAAATAAAATGTTATTAAATCTTCTAATGGTAAAAATCACAATCACACGTATATTTGCCTACGATGGATTATGAATAAATATACTAATCGTATAGGGGATTATAAGATTCAAGTTAATATTCAATAATCCACTTAAAGATGAATGTTATCGTTAGACTCTATTCACAGACTCTAATTACACAACGGACAGTTGCATAATAGCCAAAATTTGGAGGGGCCAAACATGGACTTTATTGGGAAACTGCTATTGTGCGCGGGGAAAACGAGTGGGCCAAAATTGTCGCCTTTTAGAAATGCACTTCTAATTTTATGATTTATTTTTTACGTAATGAATAACAAATAATATCATGTTTCATGTCTTCCTCTCCATTTCTATTTTCTCTCTCTTGTTTTTCATTATATCAGCCGTGAATCTTATAATCCCCTCTCTCTGTTTTTTTCCTGTCTTGCGCAGTATATCCTTTACAACGAAGACCTCTTTGTGTGAAAAGCTTGCATTTGTTCAGTTTTTATGTTTCCGTCAATATGATTTCTTTTTCTCTTTTTCTTTCCTGTAATACATGCATGTACGCATATAGTAAGTCGACTATAATTTCTTCTTTTCCAAGGGGATCCACAATTTTACAAGCTTTGCTTTTTAGTGGATCCCCCTCATTTCCATATCCATTTATGCTCTATATTATACTGTTTTTTTTACGAAGTAAGAATGCCCTTCTGTAAAATTGTATTTGATTTGTATTGTTTTATATTACTTTGTATTATGTTTTGAATGGAAATTAAATAAAAGAATTGAAATTCCCCCCCCCCCGCCATTTGTATGCCAGTGACACAGGGCAAGGGTCATACATGGACTTAGAAAGCAAGGAGAGTAAACTCGAATGAAGAATCAGTCCAAGAATCTGTTATTGACTCATCACTCACATAATTAAAGAACAAGTCTACCCCCAACAAAATGTTGATTTGAATAACAAGAGAACAATCCCACAAGCATAACACCAAAAATTTGATCAAATTCGGATGTAAAATAAGAAAGTTATGACATTTTTAAGTTTCGCTTAATTTCCCAAAATAGTTATATGCACATCCCGGTCGGTATGCAATGAAGGAACTGATGACATCCGATCACTATTTCTTTTATATTTTATGATGTGAAATATGAAATATTCTAATTTTCTCCTCATTCTCCTGTGAAACACAGTTGTATTTCTCCATGAACAAGTCGAACTACCATTGTTTAACATTTTATGGTTCAGTCAAGTTGGTCCTTACTGTCAAATCTGTAAAAATGGAAATAATGTATCGTTCAAACAACAAAAAACAATAGAAATAGTAAGTGAGTGACATCATCGATTCTCTTTTTGCATGTGACTAAGTTGTGCATATAACTATTTTTTGAGAAATAAGCGAGACTTTAAAATGTCACGACCTTCTTATTTCACATCTGATTCTGATGAAATTTTCAGTATTAATATTATGCTTGTCTGATTTTTCCCTATTGATTTAAATTAACATTTTACTTAGGTGGACTTGTCCTTTAACATGTTTAATGGGGTTTCACCAACCAAGGGCGCCGGAAGCGGGGGGGCAGGGGGGGCACTTGCCCCCCCAAATAAAATTTTGGGGGGCAAAACGAGATTTTGCCCCCCCCAACGTGCCCCCCTGAAAGACGAAAAATGATAAATTATTTAAGGACAAAAGTAAATTAAGGCACTTTTCTGCCTGAAAATTGTCATTTCCATTGTCAAAAATGAAAAAATTTTGCCCCTGACGGGGCAAATACATTATCATAGTAAGCCTCGCGTCTTTTGACGAACAGTTCCTCTGTGAAACATAGCTTTGATAAGCCCCTTTTCCATCTTATTACAGTGTGATAACGTTTAACCTTTTAATGAATACATTTCAGACTAAAAGCGAATGGCAAATTGATAGTGGTCCACCAATGATTAGGTTTATAATTCTATGATGCTGGCTGTGTCGTCTAACAAACGCGCGGTCGCCCAGAAACGCTCAGACCGGACCCGATATAACTAACGCGCGTGAACACTAGTTACTCGAGCAAGATATGGAATCTATGTCATAGCTATCAAGCCCAGAAACCATAACATCTCGAGAAACTTGTTTCAATTATTTCATTTTCAACTAAATTTAAATTTAGTTAATACAGTGATAACAAGAAAGCGGTGTTGGAACGCGTCTGCCCGTCGAAGTCGAACCAAAGATCGTAGGTTCGAGTCCACCCTGGGCGGATGACTAAAGTCAGTGCGTTGTGTGTAAACGTCTCTCCCATGTTTCATAGATGCAGGCTATGTTACAATGGAAAACACTCCGTCCCTCGGATAGGACGTTAAATGGAGGCCCCGTGTAGTGGAGAGTCACCACCTTTGCACGTTAAGAACCCACTGCACTATTCGTATAAGAGTAGGGGGAAACCCCGGTGTCGAGGTCCACCTGCACCCCCCCCCCTCCAATCAGTTATATCGGGAGGAGAGACCTGTGGATCATAGTGATTCAGTTCGCTTTTCGCCTCCCAGGCACAGGTGACGCCAAACAAATAATAATAACAATTCAGTGCCCTAAAGAAAATACCAAGGTCATTTCAACTCAATATAGACATGTTATCAGAAAATTACACTCAGAATAATCATGTGTAGAGGATTATAATTTATATTTTGTAAAAATGGTGAATCCCACTCGAAAGCAACTTAGCGATAATGTTTAGACATGAACAAAATAAAATCATCTGTGAAAGTGTCTTCTTGACCAGAAGATATTATCCGAGATATGAATACAAATGTAAATAATATAAAAGAAAAAATAAGCGTTACAGTAGTGCTCTACTATAAAAAAAAATCTTAAGATATTTTCACAGCCCCGTATTTCCTCTATTCCTTTTCATTGGCATGATTGGAAGGCGTTTTGTCTGATACTATTTCAGCTCATATATAGCACTTATGTATTTTAGATTCCAAAACTTCTTCCCATTACCTGTTACTAGTCAGATCGAGATGGCAGCTATGTTCTCTGGTTCATCCCAGCTTTTGTTATTCATGGACGTTTGCAAAAATAAAAAAAACAACCCGGGAGTGGGTGGGGCTGCAAGACCTAAATTTTCGAAGAAACGTATGAGCGAGGGGATTTGTGATGGGGGAGCTTTTGCATTTTCTAGAATGAAATTGAAGGATTTCGTGCACACTTTGGGGTGAATTTTGTGAATTTTGCCCTCTCGATCGGCGGCCCCCGGCTGCGTACGGTCATGTTTGTCATCTTAAAGTCTTTAAAAGTCCTATATTACACTGGTTTGAAACAATTTTGTTTGCAATAAGGCTCGCAATTTGCCGGAACTGCGACCCTGGTCACGAAGAAAGTTACCACCAGGCTGGGTCAGAAGGGCCGGCCGGCCGGAGGAAACAGAAGGAGCAAAAAGAACTCCAAGACTGTTTAATTCTCAAGAAATTTATTTTTGAATGCACTTAGAAACGCAACTTTTATACTCTATTTTACACAAAATCCTTACCGTGGGGGGGGGGGGGTCCCATAGCCTCTCCCCCTCGATCGCTTAGGTATCTCACGTTGTCAAAAATATTGTGCCCCCTTCGGGATTTTGCCCCCCCAAAACTGAAAGTGTTCCGGCGCGCCTGTCACCAACACTATCAGGAATGTTCCGCGAACACAGAACATGTATGAATAATGAAAATACAAAATAATGCATGGAGAGACCTTCCTCGTATGTTTAGAGCATTGTCATTGGGTAATTGAATAAATTAAGGCAAATTGCACAACGTGTGCATTGACCGAAAAACTACAAATTGTAACTAAGACTTGTTGCTTCTTCCAATGGTTAAGAGAATTTATGAGATTGGATTTATATTTCATTTAAAAAATCCAAGCAATCTCCCCCACCCCCGAAAAAAAAACACTTGCACAGATTAAGGCCTGGTCACACCGCCCGGGCGTTGATGGAGCGGAGAGAAAAAAAATCTTCATCGCTCGCTACCGTTCACCATTTTCGATTTCGATTGTTTTTTTTTTTTTTTCGATTTTTCCCCCAATTTTGTGAGCAAAATTCGACCCTCTCTCCCGACCGCTCCAGAACCGCTCCAACAACGCTCGGGCGGTGTGACCAGGCCTTTAGATGCATATATGCCTACCAAGTAGCTTATGATGAAGCGTATATATAAAACAACCACATTCAGGAAAACAAGTGACTGAAACAAAAACTAGCATGGTTTAGGAAACATATATCCTCACCACGGAAACACTGTTCATTGTGTGGGGGGAAAAATCAGTTTAACAACAAGGATCCCTAGACATTGGTTTCATATTCAAGAAAATCTACATAATGTCGGTGTTTTGAATTATCATATTGATGTTGTATAAGCTGCAGTATCAGTTATAGTATAGGTCTATAAACCTTGGGAACTCGGGTTTAAAAAAAAATGAATACTGTGAAGTGATCCCATTCATCGAAGTTTTACACGCATAAAGTAACTTTGGAAACGATGATTGGTCTTTGTCTATTTCTCCAATAATATTGACATAGAGGTGATCAGTAAAGCTATTGAAAGCAATAGATTTGAACGAAAATGACGGATCGCTCTCGATAACAATTCCCTACTTTCATCGTCGCCATAGTTACTGAAGAGACAGCTAGAATTTTTCCATCTTTGTATATTCTACATTATCACAAGTTCACCAAAAAGTTTCAATCAACTTCGAAATCACAACTTTCTTCCTTTTGTTTTCATTTGAAGTACACCGAGAAATGAACCGGGAAGTTAAACGGTGCAAAATTTCTTGACGACAAAAATATTCTTATACAGGGAAGTCGATGAATTAAATTCACCAAAAGTATACTGGCATGATCCTTCGTGAATTAATGTGTGATATCTTTCATGATTATGGATGCATTATCTGCCTTATTTGTGCAGCATCGGTGAACAAACAAAGGTGTTTTTTATGACAGAAACTTATGGTTCCCAGAGAGCCCCAATTCATGCAAAATTGGATCAACCTTAAAGACGAAGGTGCACAGATGTTGGCTGAAGCTATGTTGAAGAATCCTCGAGTAGGACAAGAGAAGACTAAATTCGATCAACCTTTC